>NC_133141.1:74521440-74556440 GCF_048418815.1 Hemitrygon akajei | reverse complement strand
ATCCACTCTATCTGTGTCATCTGGTCCTAGACTCCCCCACTATAGGAAACATCCTCTACAAATCCACTCTATCTGTGTCCTCTGGTCCTAGACTCCCTCACTATAGACTCCTCTCCACATCCACTCTATCAGACCCTTTTAATAATGGTCTCGCTGAATGGGACAGAGGGGCTTGTTACTGAGTTGCTAAATCGATTGAAAATCAGTGGTTTTATACTGAGCACCTTTCATACAGATGCATTTTAAAATGCTTTACAATGAGATAGTGTGTGATCATAAAGGTTCGAAAGTTCTCCACATCTAGTCTGTCTGTGCCCTCTGATCCTAGACTCCCCCACAATAGAAAACACCTCTTGACGTCCACTCTATCTGAGTACTCTGGTACTAGACTGCCCCCTAAAGGAAACATGTGCTCCACATCCACTCTGTATCCCCTGGTCCTAGACTGCCCCCAACAGGAAACATCCTCTCCACATCCACTCTATCTGTGTCCTCAGGTCCTAGACTCCCCCACTATAGGAAACATCCTCTCCATGTGTGTCTAGCCCTTTCAGTATTCTATCAGTTTCAACAGGATCCTCTGTCATTCTTCTGAACGCCGGCGTGTCCAGGACTGGAAGCATAAAACACTCCTGACACATTAACCCTTTCATTCCCAGAATCGTTCTCATGAACCTTCTCTGGACCCTCTCCAATGCCCACACATCATTTTTTTGTGGACAAGGGTCTCGAAACTGCTTACAACACTCCAAAGGTCAATGTGCTCTTGCAATCGTGCAGTCTCCTCCTCATCACTCATCATGCTTGTTAAAGCTGGGTCATCCAGGTTATCGGTATGAAGCGGGCCGACAGTATTCGATGAGTCAGAAAGCAACAATTTTAATCAGGGTCGATTAACGTCTAAGCTTATTGATTGCTATCTCCTTGCCAAGTTCAGAATTCACAGTACGTTTACTATCAGAGTGCATATACGACCCTGAAATCCATTTTGTGGCAGACGTTCACGGTAGAATGGAGAAGTACAATAGAGGAAATGAAAAACTAGACACAAAGTCTGGCAGGCAATCACTATATAAAAAAAGACGAACTGTGTGTACTGTATAACCTACATTATAATAAGGGACTACCTTGTGTTGCAGTAACACGTCGTTGCATGCGCTATTAGGCGCGTATGGATCTGTATATATGTGTGTCAAAGTTCGGACTTGACCAATAAAGAACCATGAAACTTAGTTCCCCTCTCCAGCATTGTTATTAATAATATAACTGCGTAAACAGGCCACATACACAACAAATTGGTGACGAGGATTATGAACCTACATCTTATCGGAGAGCCGTGTTTTAGTTGATAGCAACGCTCGGAGGAGAAGAGAGATGAACAGGAGGGACACACGCATCTAGGTGGAGTGCGTTCGATGCGTTAGCAATAAGAACACGTGAGTCAAGTGAAACGTGCTGTAACCGCAAGGAGATAGCTAAAAAGAAAACAAGGAAAAATGGGGCTAAATTAACGTAACAAAGATAGCGATGATTGGAACCATTTCAACATTTGATAGCGGCATTGAAAAACCGGATAGCTTACATTGAAAGAGTGGAGTTATATTGTGATGTTAACAGTGTTACTGATGAAAAGAAAGCCAGCGTCTTACTCTGGCTACATCCACACTAGACTGGATAATTTTTAAAACGCCAGTTTCATGTAAAAACGATAGGCGTCCACATTAGATGTTTTAAAAAATATCAGCCCTCATTGGGTGAACCTGGAAATTAAATCTGTACAAGGATTTTCATTGGGTTCTATCTTAGGGTCTTCTCTTCCCTTTGCTCTTTCTAAATTGCAGAAACGAATTGACAATCCGATAGTTAAACATACTTTACATATATGGTTTCAATTTCGGAAATTTTTTGGGTTGAATCAGTTTGTTTTTACTATTCCTATTGTAACCAATTTCTTCTTTTATCCTTCTATTATAGACCAAACTTATTCAGCTTGGAAGACTAAAGGATTACTACGATTTTCTGATTTATTTTTGGATAATTGTTTTATGTCTTTTGAACAATTATCTAATAAATATAATTTGCCTAGATTTCATTTTTTTTTAGATATTTACAGATTAGGAATTTCTTAAATACTGTACTTCCTACCTTTCGAAATCTTGAGTCTTCGGGTATTTTGGAGAATTTGTTCAAATCCTAAATCCTTCTCAGAAAGGTGTAATATCAAAACTCTACAATATAATTATGAAAATACATTCAGAGCCCTTCTGTAAGATTAAAAATGATTGGGAAAGAGAACTTAACCTTACTATCCCTATTGAGAATTGGGATAAAATTCTTCAATTAGTCAATTTATCATCTATATGTGCTAAGCATTCATTAATACAGTTTAAAGTTGTGCACAGGGCTCATATGTCTAAGGATAAATTGGCTCGTTTTTATTCCTATATAAATCCTATTTGTGACAGATGTCATTCTGAGATAGCGTCTTTAACTCATATGTTTTGGTCATGTCCGCTTTTGAAAAAATATTGTAAAGACATTTTTGATATTATTTCCACGGTATTGAACATTGATTTACAACCTCATCCTATTACTGCAATTTTTGGTTTACCAATGATGGACTCAATCCATTTATCTTCTTCCGCTTGTCGAATGATTGCATTTCTTACATTAATGGCTGGAAGATCTATTTTGTTGAATTGGAAAGAAATTAATCCCCCCACCGTATTGCATTGGCTTTCTCAAACTATGTTATGTCTAAATTTGGAGAAAATTAGAAGTGTTGTATTTGACCCTTCTATTAAATTTGAAAAGACATGGAGATCATTTATTCAATATTTTCATCTGATGTAATTTGACCCTGTTCCAAACCTATTCGTTTTTCCAGTCTTGATTATATATATGTTGAGAGGATTGGAGTTGGCGACACTGATGATTTTGTATTTTTTTAATAGATATTATAAACAGCCCATTTTTTACTATTAATTATTTTTTTTCTCTTTTTTTTCTTTTTTTCTCTTTATTAGTTATTAGGTTGTTAGATTAGTTTTTTCTAGCATAATTTTTTTTTCTTTTTTGTTTTTTTTAAATATATATTATGATATAACCCTAGTTTTGCTTTGTTTATATGTTATTTGTATCATTCATGATTTGGGAAGACTTAATTATATTGTAACTATTATTGCCTGTGTATCCTTTCATGTTTAGTATAAATTTGTAAGTTTGTAATCCCAATATATATTGATAATAATAATAATAATAAAAAGATTGAAAAAGAAAAAATATCTCTGTCCACATTGAAACAGAGATTCCGGTGAATCTCCTCCTACTGCGCATGCGCAGGACGCATCTACCGAAAACAAGCGGCACGTTCGGTGTCGAATCTTGCCGTGAAAGACAGGGCGTGTTTGTTCAGTTACAGACTAGAAAAACTTAAACGACGGACAGCTGTTGGCTCTCGCGCAGGAGGACTTAAAAGTTAAAAAAAACCCAAATACTGGAGCGTACGGAGGCAACCGACAGGGAGTTCACGGACAGATTGACCCGGCTGACGACGAACATTGAAAAGCTGACTAACTCTGTTGCATTAATAAAGCACCTTGTTAAATGTATAAAACATGTCTGCATCAGTGTTATCTTGTATTTCCATATAATGTTACATTAGGCTGTTACACATCTATTGTCAGAGAAGTACTTGCATAAATAGGTAAACCACCTTCACACGAGCAAGGACAGAAAACAGGGCAAAGTGAGCATACTTACTTACAGTAAGTTATGGGTCAAAGTATTTGGTGAGTACAGTTCTAACTCTTCTGGCTTCAGTCTCGTTGCCGTCTGTTCTGAAATTGTTAGGTTGCGTTCAAGAAAACAATGAAATGGCGCGCTGCCGTCTGACAGCGTTTTCAGATTTCTCCGGTTACCCCGTCCACACTGATCTGCCCGAGCAGCGTTTTCTAAATTACACACCCTGGAGAGCGTTTCTGAAACGCTCCGGTTTCGGGGGACGAAAACGCCGCTTTAGTGTGGGCGGAGGGTAAAAACGAAGAGAAAAAGCTTCGGTTACGGATTTATCCGGCGTAGTGCGGACGTAGCCTCGGTGTCACGGGAGCAAAAACATACGGAGCTGGTTCACCCTTGAAAAGCCAGCTGACAAAACGTTCAAGCAAATAGTCGACACCCTCCAACAGCATTTAAACCCCAAACCACTGGTCGTTGCTGAAAGATTTAAATTTCACAAACAGAACCATAGAGCAAAAATGAAAGCATTTCTGAATATTGTGCTGAATTGCGCAAACGATCAGAACATTGTCAATTTGGAGCTGGTCTATCGGACGCATTGGGGGACAGGTTGGTGTGTGGCATGCACTGTGAAACCACACAGAAGAACGTCCTGTGTGAAAAAGGCCTTATCTTAGAGCAGGTGCTGAACATTGCAATGTCATTTGAAACAGCAGCACGGGGTGCTTCAGAGATGCAACAAAAAATCTCTGGAATGTGCTACGAATGAAGTGTCACTGAACAGAAATGAAGGAAAGAAATGTTACTATTGCGGAAACATGTCACATGACCCCGAGGACTGTTGGTTTAAAGACAAAGAATGCAGAAACTGGGGCAAACAGGGCCACATTGGCAGAGTATGCAAAGCTAGTAAACAGCAGAAAAGGGACACAGAGAAACAAGAAACCCCAGAAAGGAAAATACAACAATGTATACGAAATGAAAGAAAGCAGTTCTGATGAAAACAACTCAGACAAAAGTGAATTGTCTTGTCTGCAACTTCACAGCGTGAAGGAGACAGATGATCGAAGAGTGATGTGGCAAGTGGCAGGCGTGAAACTGAAAATGGAGTTGGACACAGGCTCAGCTTTAACAGTGATCTCTGTGCACGACTACAAACGACTGTTTTCTCACCAAGCTCTGAAACGAACTAAACTACTGCTAAAGACTTACACAGGACAGAGAGTGCGTCACAAAGGTAAAATTGAAATGACAGTGACCTACGGAGACAAAACACAGCAGCTGAGCCTTTACGTACTGAAAAATGGAGGGCCACCGTTGCTGGGACGTGAATGGCTCAGGAAAATCCAGCTGGATTGACACACCATCAAGCCACTAGATGTGTCAGCAAAGGAAGGCAGCAAGGCCTCATCTGAGAGACTGTCACAAATACTTTCTGACTCTGAGGAAGTGTTCATGAAAGGAACAAGAACACTTCAGGGCATGAAGGCAAGGATTGAGGAAAATGCATGTCCAAAATTTCACAAAGCCAGACCAGTGCCATAAGCAATCCGTCCTACAGTAGAGGCCGAGCTGAAAAATCTGGAGCAGACCGGGATCCTGTCAGAGGTGGATTGGGAGTGAATGGGCCACGCCTATTGTTCCAGTGATGAAGAAAACCTCCAGCACAAAACCAGGAAAACCAAGCAAGGTGCGCATATGTGGAGACTTTAAAGTGACTGTCAACCCAGTTCTCCGCACAGTACAGAATCCTCGACCTCGTACTGAGGACGTCTTTGCTTCCCTGTCAGGAGGGGAACTTTTCACAAAAATCGATTTGGCCCAGGCTTATCTCCAAATGGAAATCGATGATGCATCCAAGGGATACCTGACAACAAATACACACAGAGGACTTTACCAGGTTGGTGTTTGGGATAGCATCAGCTCCTGCAATCTGGCAAAGGGCAATGGACCAGGTCCTGCAGGGGATCCCAGGGACTCAGTGTTATCTGGATGACATCACTGTCACCGGCAAAGAGGACGACGGACGTCTTTCTCACCTTGAACAAGTGCTCACTCACCAGTTTACGAGAATATGGGCTCAGAGCTAATCGACAGAAATGTGAGTTTTTTAAAAAGGGAATCTCATACTGTGGGCACGCGATCAACACGGACGGCTTACGCATGTCTCAAGACAAGATAGAAGTGACCACCACCTGAAAATGTGTCTCAGCCAAGAGCATATCTTGGACTAGTGAACTGTTATCACAAGTTCTTGCCTAACCTATCCACAGTCCTACACCCACTACATGCACTATCACAGACAGAGACACAATGGAAGTGGACTGAGAGCTGTGAGAAAGCGTTTCAAGAAACTAAAAGACTCATAACTTCAGACGGGGTGCTCGCGCACTTTGACCCCTCCTTACCAATCCGACTGGCTTGTGATGCCTCGCCCCATGGGATAGGAGCTGCGTTATCGCACAGGTTTCCTGACGGCTCAGAGAGACCAACAGCCTCGGCCTCAAGAACCACTAACTTCAGCTGAACGCAACTACGCACAGATGGACAGACAGGCGCTGAGCCTCGTTGTGGGGAGTCAAGAAATTCAGTAACTACCTGCGTGGTCAAAAGTTTACCCTGTTGACTGACCATCAGCCTCCCGTGTCAATCTTCAACCCAAGGAAAGGCGTTCCAGTGACGACAGCACAAAGGCTGCAGCGTTGGTCTCTTTTCTTAGGAGGTCACAGGCATGACACCGTACACAAGGGAACCAAGCAACACAGCAACGCAGATGGTTTGTCACGTTTACCACTCCGACTTCAGAGGTAGCTACACAAATGGATTCAGCAGAGGTCTTTCACACAACAACAGCTGAACAATTACCAGTGACAAACAGCCTCATTGAAAGGGAAACACGCAATAGACAATAGGTGCAGAAGTAGACCATTCGGCCCTTCGAGCCTGCACCGCCATTTTGAGATCATGGCTGATCAACTACTATCAATACCCGGTTCCTGCCTGGTCCCCATATCCCTCAATTCCCCTATCCATAAGATACCTATCTAGCTCCTTCTTGAAAGCATCCAGAGAATTGGCCTCCACTGCCTTCCGAGGCAGTGCATTCCAGACCCCCCACAACTCTCTGGGAGAAGAAGTTTTTCCTTAACTCTGTCCTAAATGACCTACCCCTTATTCTCAAACCATGTCCTCTGGTACTGTACTCTCCCAGCATCTGGAACATATTTCCTGCCTCTGTCTTGTCCAATCCCTTAATAATCTTATATGTTGCAATCAGATCCCCTCTCAATCTCCTTAATTCCAGCGTGTACAAGCCCAGTCTCTCTAACCTCTCTGAGTAAGACAGTCCGGACATCCCAGCAATGACCCTATGTTGTCAGAAGTGTATGGCATCAGGGTAAAGGGGTGGCCAGCGCAGGGGTAACACACTGCTTCCAGCCTTCTCGGCCAGGAAGGAGCAGTTGTCAGTGTGCCGGGGAACACTGACGCGTGGCTCTCGAGTTGTGATTCCTCCCGAGCTGTGCACCAGAGTGCTGGAGGAACTGCACGAAGGGCACCCGGCTACCGCGAAGATGAAAAGTCTCACCCGTGCCTCGGTGGTGGTGGCCGGGAAATCGATAAACAGGATTGAGGACTTGACCAGGAACTGCTCTGGATGTCAAAAGATCCGGAGCGCACCGCCACACCATCCGTGGGAGTGGGCCTCATCACCATGGCAACGGGTGCCCACATCGACCTTGCCGGACCACTCGTGGACTCCCATCTTTTTAATCGCCGTCGCTGCGCATTCCGGATGGCCAGAGGTCGTCAAAGTGAAGACAACCGCATCCGTAAAGACCATAACAGCGCTGAGGGCCACGTTGGCCAGCAACGGCCTGTCAGAGTGAATCTGCCCAATTCGTCTCTGAAGAATTCCAAAGTTTTGTGAAGAACAATGGGATCCAGCACTTTACATCTGCCCCTTACCACCCGTCCACAAGTGGCTCGGCAGAAATATTTGTGCAGACGTTCAAGAAAGCCCTCAAGGCGATGGGACAGCGAAAATCGACCGCTGCAGCAAGTTAGACAACTTCCTCCTTGCCCATCGTGATGCAGTACACGCAGCCACTAACCAGACTCCAGCGATGTTGTTTCCAGGTCCCGCCTGGATATTCTCAAACCAGATGTACGGCGGGATGTGCAGAACAGACAGTCCAAACACTTGAACGCTAAGCCAACACGGAGCTTCAGTGCGGGACAGTCAGCTCTGGCGCGTGATTACCGGACTGAGAAGTGGCAGCCGGGTACAATTCCCGCCATAGACGGGCCACTGATGTGTAGAGTACAGGTGGGAGACAACGTATGGAGACGTCATGTGGACCAAATCCTGGACGCTCAGGTGAAAAGCATAACAACACCTTGCCTGGACTCCCCTGACATGAGCGAACACTCCTGATGCGACCACATCAGCCTCGTCTACAGGGAAGCCCCACCCGGACTCCCCTGACATGAGCGAACACTCCTGATGCGACCACATCAGCCTCGTCTACAGGGAAGCCCCAACCGGACTCCCCTGACATGAGCGAACACTCCTGATGCGACCACATCAGCCTCGTCTACAGACAAGCCCCAACCGGACTCCCCTGACATGAGCGAACACTCCTGATGCGACCACATCAGCCTCGTCTACAGACAAGCCCCAACCGGACTCCCCTGACATGAGCGAACACTCCTGATGCGACCACATCAGCCTCGTCTACAGACAAGCCCCAACCGGACTCCCCTGACATGAGCGAACACTCCTGATGCGACCACATCAGCCTCGTCTACAGACAAGCCCCAACCGGACTCCCCTGACATGAGCGAACACTCCTGATGCGACCACATCAGCCTCGTCTACAGACAAGCCCCAACCGGACTCCCCTGACATGAGCGAACACTCCTGATGCGACCACATCAGCCTCGTCTACAGGGAAGCCCCAACCGGACTCCCCTGACATGAGCGAACACTCCTGATGCGACCACATCAGCCTCGTCTACAGACAAGCCCCGTCCGGACTCCCCTGACATGAGCGAACACTCCTGATGCGACCACATCAGCCTCGTCTACAGACAAGCCCCGTCCGGACTCCCCTGACATGAGCGAACACTCCTGATGCGACCACATCAGCCTCGTCTACAGGGAAGCCCCAACCGGACTCCCCTGACATGAGCGAACACTCCTGATGCGACCACATCAGCCTCGTCTACAGACAAGCCCCGTCCGGACTCCCCTGACATGAGCGAACACTCCTGATGCGACCACATCAGCCTCGTCTACAGACAAGCCCCGTCCGGACTCCCCTGACATGAGCGAACACTCCTGATGCGACCACATCAGCCTCGTCTACAGACAAGCCCCAACCGGACTCTCCTGACATGAGCGAACACTCCTGATGCGACCACATCAGCCTCGTCTACAGACAAGCCCCAACCGGACTCCCCTGACATGAGCGAACACTCCTGATGCGACCACATCAGCCTCGTCTACAGGGAAGCCCCAACCGGACTCCCCTGACATGAGCGAACACTCCTGATGCAACCACATCAGCCTCGTCTACAGACAAGCCCCGACCGGACTCCCCTGACATGAGCGAACACTCCTGATGCGACCACATCAGCCTCGTCTACAGGGAAGCCCCAACCGGACTCCCCTGACATGAGCGAACACTCCTGATGCGACCACATCAGCCTCGTCTACAGACAAGCCCCAACCGGACTCCCCTGACATGAGCGAACACTCCTGATGCGACCACATCAGCCTCGTCTACAGACAAGCCCCAACCGGACTCCCCTGACATGAGCGAACACTCCTGATGCGACCACATCAGCCTCGTCTACAGGGAAGCCCCAACCGGACTCCCCTGACATGAGCGAACACTCCTGATGCGACCACATCAGCCTCGTCTACAGACAAGCCCCAACCGGACTCCCCTGACATGAGCGAACACTCCTGATGCGACCACATCAGCCTCGTCTACAGACAAGCCCCAACCGGATTCCCCTGACATGAGCGAACACTCCTGATGCGACCACATCAGCCTCGTCTACATGGAAGCCCCAACCGGACTCCCCTGACATGAGCGAACACTCCTGATGCGACCACATCAGCCTCGTCTACAGGGAAGCCCCAACCGGACTCCCCTGACATGAGCGAACACTCCTGATGCGACCACATCAGCCTCGTCTACAGGGAAGCCCCAACCGGACTCCCCTGACATGAGCGAACACTCCTGATGCGACCACATCAGCCTCGTCTACAGACAAGCCCCAACCGGACTCCCCTGACATGAGCGAACACTCCTGATGCGACCACATCAGCCTCGTCTACAGACAAGCCCCAACCGGACTCCCCTGACATGAGCGAACACTCCTGATGTGACCACATCAGCCTCGTCTACAGACAAGCCCCAACCGGACTCCCCTGACATGAGCGAACACTCCTGATGCGACCACATCAGCCTCGTCTACAGACAAGCCCCAACCGGACTCCCCTGACATGAGCGAACACTCCTGATGCGACCACATCAGCCTCGTCTACAGACAAGCCCCAACCGGACTCCCCTGACATGAGCGAACACTCCTGATGCGACCACATCAGCCTCGTCTACAGACAAGCCCCAACCGGACTCCCCTGACATGAGCGAACACTCCTGATGCGACCACATCAGCCTCGTCTACAGGGAAGCCCCAACCGGACTCCCCTGACATGAGCGAACACTCCTGATGCGACCACATCAGCCTCGTCTACAGACAAGCCCCAACCGGACTCCCCTGACATGAGCGAACACTCCTGATGCGACCACATCAGCCTCGTCTACAGACAAGTCCCGTCCGGACTCCCCTGACATGAGCGAACACTCCTGATGCGACCACATCAGCCTCGTCTACAGACAAGCCCCGACCGGACTCCCCTGACATGAGCGAACACTCCTGATGCGACCACATCAGCCTCGTCTACAGACAAGCCCCGCCCGGACTCCCCTGACATGAGCGAACACTCCTGATGCGACCACATCAGCCTCGTCTACAGGGAAGCCCCGCCCGGACTCCCCTGACATGAGCGAACACTCCTGATGCGACCACATCAGCCTCGTCTACAGACAAGCCCCAACCGGACTCCCCTGACATGAGCGAACACTCCTGATGCGACCACATCAGCCTCGTCTACAGGGAAGCCCCAACCGGACTCCCCTGACATGAGCGAACACTCCTGATGCGACCACATCAGCCTCGTCTACAGGGAAGCCCCAACCGGACTCCCCTGACATGAGCGAACACTCCTGATGCGACCACATCAGCCTCGTCTACAGACAAGCCCCAACCGGACTCCCCTGACATGAGCGAACACTCCTGATGCGACCACATCAGCCTCGTCTACAGACAAGCCCCAACCGGACTCCCCTGACATGAGCGAACACTCCTGATGCGACCACATCAGCCTCGTCTACAGGGAAGCCCCAACCGGACTCCCCTGACATGAGCGAACACTCCTGATGCGACCACATCAGCCTCGTCTACAGGGAAGCCCCGACCGGACTCCCCTGACATGAGCGAACACTCCTGATGTGACCACATCAGCCTCGTCTACAGGGAAGCCCCACCCGGACTCCCCTGATGAGCGAACACTCCTGATGCGACCACATCAGCCTCGTCTACAGGGAAGCCCCACCCGGACTCCCCTGACATGAGCGAACACTCCTGATGCGACCACATCAGCCTCGTCTACAGGGAAGCCCCAACCGGACTCCCCTGACATGAACGAACACTCCTGATGCGACCACATCAGCCTCGTCTACAGGGAAGCCCCGTCCGGACTCCCCTGACATGAGCGAACACTCCTGATGCGACCACATCAGCCTCGTCTACAGACAAGCCCCACCCGGACTCCCCTGACATGAGCGAACACTCCTGATGCGACCACATCAGCCTCGTCTACAGGGAAGCCCCAACCGGACTCCCCTGACATGAGCGAACACTCCTGATGCGACCACATCAGCCTCGTCTACAGGGAAGCCCCAACCGGACTCCCCTGACATGAGCGAACACTCCTGATGCGACCACATCAGCCTCGTCTACAGGGAAGCCCCAACCGGACTCCCCTGACATGAGCGAACACTCCTGATGCGACCACATCAGCCTCGTCTACAGGGAAGCCCCAACCGGACTCCCCTGACATGAGCGAACACTCCTGATGCGACCACATCAGCCTCGTCTACAGACAAGCCCCAACCGGACTCCCCTGACATGAGCGAACACTCCTGATGCGACCACATCAGCCTCGTCTACAGACAAGCCCCAACCGGACTCCCCTGACATGAGCGAACACTCCTGATGCGACCACATCAGCCTCGTCTACAGACAAGCCCCAACCGGACTCCCCTGACATGAGCGAACACTCCTGATGCGACCACATCAGCCTCGTCTACAGACAAGCCCCGTCCGGACTCCCCTGACATGAGCGAACACTCCTGATGCGACCACATCAGCCTCGTCTACAGACAAGCCCCGACCGGACTCCCCTGACATGAGCGAACACTCCTGATGCGACCACATCAGCCTCGTCTACAGGGAAGCCCCAACCGGACTCCCCTGACATGAGCGAACACTCCTGATGCGACCACATCAGCCTCGTCTACAGACAAGCCCCGTCCGGACTCCCCTGACATGAGCGAACACTCCTGATGCGACCACATCAGCCTCGTCTACAGGGAAGCCCCAACCGGACTCCCCTGACATGAGCGAACACTCCTGATGCGACCACATCAGCCTCGTCTACAGGGAAGCCCCAACCGGACTCCCCTGACATGAGCGAACACTCCTGATGCGACCACATCAGCCTCGTCTACAGGGAAGCCCCAACCGGACTCCCCTGACATGAGCGAACACTCCTGATGCGACCACATCAGCCTCGTCTACAGGGAAGCCCCAACCGGACTCCCCTGACATGAGCGAACACTCCTGATGCGACCACATCAGCCTCGTCTACAGGGAAGCCCCAACCGGACTCCCCTGACATGAGCGAACACTCCTGATGCGACCACATCAGCCTCGTCTACAGACAAGCCCCACCCGGACTCCCCTGACATGAGCGAACACTCCTGATGCGACCACATCAGCCTCGTCTACAGACATATCTTTGGACTTTAATTTGGTGTTCACATTGTCTGATGTGGGGCCGGCCCACAGCTGGGGACCTGCTGGGACACAGCTTCTGGAGATCTGCATTTCACTGTCGACCTGCCGAGATGAAGAGTCCTTCCGAAGGATGGGATCAAGGATTCAGGATCTACTTTGCCCAGGCAGGAAGGCCAATCAGCGCCTGTTCCCGCGAGCCCACCCCCAACCACCACTACTTCATCATTTCCTCTCACAGTCACCCTATCTACAGACTCTGTTCCCCCCGAAGCTGTACAACGGGTAGCCAAATCTGCCCAACACATCACTGGCACCAGCCTACACGCCGACAAGGATACAGAAAGGTGCCGGGAAAGGGGCCAGTAACAACCTGAAGGATCCCACCCACCCTGCTCGCCGACTGTCTGTCCCACTCCCGTCGGGGAGGAGGCTACGTAGCATCCACACCAGGGACCACCAGACTCGAAAACAGTGACTTTGCCCAAGCAGTAAGGCTGATCAACACCCCCACCCACTGACCCACCCCTCCACACCCCCAATCACCCACTGACCCACCCCTCCACACATCCAATCACCCACTGACCCACCCCTCCACACACCCCCAATCACCCACTGACCTACCCCTCCACACACCCCAATCACCCACTGACCCACCCCTCCACACTCCCAACCACCCACTGACCCACCCCTCCACACATCCAATCACCCACTGACCCACCCCTCCACACCCCCAATCACCCACTGACCCACCCCTCCACACCCCCAATCACCCACTGACCCACCCCTCCACACATCCAATCACCCACTGACCCACCCCTCCACACCCCCAATCACCCACTGACCCACCCCTCCACACCCCCAATCACCCACTGACCCACCCCTCCACACATCCAATCACCCACTGACCTACCCCTCCACACACCCCAATCACCCACTGACCCACCCCTCCACACCCCCAATCACCCACTGACCCACCCCTCCACACATCCAATCACCCACTGACCCACCCCTCCACACCCCCAATCACCCACTGACCCACCCCTCCACACCCCCAATCACCAACTGACCCACCCCTCCACACCCCCAATCACCCACTGACCCACCACTCCACACCCCCCAATCACCCACTGTCCCACCCCTCCACACCCCCAATCACCAACTGACCCACCCCTCCACACACCCAATCACCCACTGACCCACCCCTCCACACCCCCAATCACCAACTGACCCACCTCTCCACAACCCCAATCACTCACTGACCCACCCCTCCACACCCCCAATCACCCACTGACCCACCCCTCCACACCCCCAACAACCCACTGACCCACCCCTCCACACCCCCAATCACCCACTGACCAACCCCTCCGCACTCCCAATCACCCACTGACCCACCCCTCCACACACCCAATCACCCACTGACCCACCCCTTCACACCCCCAATCACCCACTGACCCACCCCTCCACACCCCCAATCACCCACTGACCCACCCCTCCACACCCCCAACCACCCACTGACCCACCCCTCCACACCCCCAATCACCCACTGACCCACCCCTCCACACTCCCAATCACCCACTGACTCACCCCTCCACACCCCCAATCACTCACTGACCCACCCCTCCACACCCCCAATCACCCACTGACCCACCGACACCCCCCACAACCACCCACTGACCCACCCCTCCACACCCCCAACCACCCACTGACCTACCACTCCACACCCCCAACCACCCACTGACCCACCCCTCCATACCCCCAACCACCCACTGACCCACCCCTCCACACCCCCAACCACCCACTGACCTACCACTCCACACCCCCAACCACCCACTGACCCACCCCTCCACACCCCCAACCACCCACTGACCTACCACTCCACACCCCCAACCACCCACTGACCCACCCCTCCACACCCCCAACCACCCACCGACCCACCCCTTCACACCCCCAATCACTCACTGACCCACCCCTCCACACCCCGAATCACCCACTGACACACCCCTCCACACCCCCAACCACCACTACTTTCTCATTTCCTGTCAGAGTCACCTTGTGTACAGACACTCCTGTGCCCAGCGTCACTTTATGGACGCACAATCAATCCGTGTGTATCAGCTATCGCATGTGTTTATATTTATTGTGGGTTTTTTTATTATTGTTGTGTTCTTTATCTTACTGTGTGTGTCCATCGGATCAAAGAGCAAGCCAGACACCTCCAAACACTAATCCCTCCTCCCACTTCCACCATGTCCACATCCCTCCACCTCCCTCACATCCACGTGCCTCTCCAAACATCTCTTAAAAGCCTCTCGTGTAATCGTCTCGATCGCCATACCAGGCATCCACCACTCTCTGAGTAAAAAAAACTTACCCCTCACATCCCCCTTGAACCCACCCCCCCCCCCTCACCTTCTAATGTCTAACCCCTCTGGTGTGAGACATTTGAACTCTGGTAAATGGATACTCCCTGACCACTCTATCGATGCCTCTGATAATCTTATAAACCCCTATCAGATCTACCCTCGTCCTCTGGCGCTCCGGACGAAACAACCCCAGTTTGTCCAGCCTTCCTTTATAATCACACGCCCTCTAAACCAGGCAGCATCCTGGCAAACACGAGGAAATCTGCAGATGCTGGAAATTCAAACAGCAACACACACAAAATGCTGGTGGAACACAGCAGGCCAGGCAGCATCTATAGGGAGAAGCACTGTCAACGTTTTGGGCCGAGACCCTTCGTCAGGACTAACCGAAAGGAAAGATAGTAAGAGATTTGAAAGTAGGAGGGGGAGGGGGAAATGCAAAATGATAGGAGAAGACCGGAGGGGGTGGAATGAAGCTAAGAGCTGGAAAGGTGATTGGCGAAAGTGATACAGAGCTGGAGAAGGGAAAGGATCATGGGACGGGAGGCCTCGGGAGTAAGAAAGGGGGTGGGGGGGCAGCACCAGAGGGAGATGGAGAACAGGCAAACAACTAAATATGTCAGGGATGGGGTAAGAAGGGGAGGAGGGGCATTAACGGAAGTTAGAGAAGTCAATGTTCATGCCATCAGGTTGGAGGCTACCCAGACGGTATATAAGGTGTTGTTCCTCCAACCTGAGTGTGGCTTCATCTTGACAGTAGAGGAGGCCATGGATAGACATATCAGAATGGGAATGGGACGTGGAATTAAAATGTGTGGCCACTGGGAGATCCTGCTTTTCCTGGCGGACCGAGCGTAGGTGTTCAGCGAAACGGTCTCCCAGTCTGCGTCGGGTCTCACCAATATATAAAAGGCCACACTGGGAGCACCGGACGCAGTATACCACACCAGCCGACTCACAGGTGAAGTGTCGCCTCACCTGGAAGGACTGTCTGGGGCCCTGAATGGTGGTGATGGAGGAAGTGTAAGGGCAGGTGTAGCACTTGTTCCGATTACAAGGATAAGTGCCAGGAGGGAGATCGGTGGGAAGGGATGGGGGTGACGAGTGGACAAGGGAGTCGCGTAGGGAGCGATCCCTGCGGAAAGCAGAAAGGGGGTAAGGGAAAAATGTGTTTGGTAGTGGGATCCCGTTGGAGGTGGTTGAAGTTACGGAGAATTATATGTTGGACCTGGAGGCTGGTGGGGTGGTAGGTAAGGACAAGGGGAACCCTAACCCGAGTGGGGTGGTGGGTAGATGGGGTGAGGGCAGATGTGCGGGAAATGGGAGAGATGCGTTTGAGAGCAGAGTTGAAGGTGGACGAAGGGGAAGCCCCTTTGTTTAAAAAAGGAAGACATCTCCTTCGTCCTGGAATGAAAAGCCTCATCCTGAGAGCAGATGCGGCGGAGACGGAGGGATTGTGAGAAGGGGATAGCCTTTTTGCAAGAAATCCTGGCAAACCTCTTCTGCACCCTGTTCGAAACCCCAGCAGTCTTCCTCCAGTGGGGTGAAAGAACTGGCCTCTTGAAGCCTGTCTTCGTCTGCGTGTCAGATAGCTGATAACTGATTGATGGAAATTTGACAGAGAGCTCTGAGAAATATGAACCAAAGGCAGGAGGGACCCAGCAAGCACTTATGAGGGAAGGGGCAGAGGTCAGACAAGTACGTAAGATGTCTCCTTCACAAACTGTTTATGAATTGTCAGACTTCCAGCAAACTGTACTGCCTGCAACTTCATGACTTGCAGTCCAGATCTGTCACGTGCAAACGGGTGAAAAACACCACCTTGAACCACGAAGGGCAGAGGAAAAAGCTAATTTCCTGCCAGACATGTCATGCGGTTGGCCTGCGCACCGAGGTAGATTATTTTACCATCACGACTGCCTATCTGATTGACAAGTGATCACTATCGCAGGGTGCTGCAAACCTTCGATAGTCACTGCGTTAAAAAGCCTGCTTCGTTCCAGGACTCAACACCACCAGACGTCAGGCCCATCCCGTCTGCTCCACCGCTCCGTCACGGCTGATGTACTGTCCCTCTCAACCCCATTCTCCTGACTTCTCCCCCACCACAGGAAACATCCTCTCCACATCCACTCTATCTGTGTCCTCTGGTCCTAGACTCCCCCACTAAGGAAACATCCTCTCCACATCCACTCTATCTGTGTCCTCTGGTCCTAGACTCCCCCACTATAGGAAACATCCTCTCCACATCCACTCTATCTGTGTCCTCTGGTCCTAGACTCTCCCACTATAGGAAATATCCTCTCCACATCCACTCTATCTGTGTCCTCTGGTCCTAGACTCCCCCACTATAGGAAACATCCTCTCCACATCCACTCTATCTGTGTCCTCTGGTCCTAGACTCCCCCACTACAGGAAACATCCTCTCCACATCCACTCTATGTCAGCCTTTCAATACTCAATAGGCTTCAATTAAATCCCACTCCCCGCTCACTCTCCTGAACTGCAGCGTGTAAAAGCCCTGGGCCGTTAAGCCGTGCTCGTTGACAAACTGGCATGTGGCGGTCTCCTAAAGAAACAAAATGGCTGGAGTCTGTCCCTTGGAATTTCACAGTTTGAGCTGCAAAATGGTCCACAGCCGGTTCACAAGAGCAATCCTGAGAATGAAGTGAGGAGCGTTTGACGACTTTAAGCCTGAACCATTGCTCTGAGCCGGAAATATTTACTCTGCCTGAAAACTGCGCAGCACTTCAAAAATTTTTTTTTCTTTTTTGGAAAATTCATACTATGAATGTTTAGAATTAAAATTGGGAAATCACCTACTTTTGATGTTATTTATTACTTAAAGGGTATGACGAAATACAGTACAACAGAGAAATTATTTCACGTTTCAGAAACTTTCTCTAGCTGTGCAGGATCCCAGCTGCGCGGCCAGAAAGGCTATGTGAGTGGGGGCAGTTTGGCTACCGCGCGGCAGCTTAGAGGGGGCAGTGCGTAGGGCCCTGTGAAACTGCATCTGAAATACTGTACGCAGAGATAGAGTACCGTATATAGAAAAGGGAACGTTTCACCGACACCAGAGATTCTGCAGTTGCTGGAAATCCAGAGTAACTAACACACACACACACACACACACACACACACACACACACACACACACACACACACACACACACACACACACACACACACACACACACACACACACACACACACACACACACACACACACACACACACACACACACACACACACACACACACACCAGTGCTGGAGGATCTCAGCAGGTCAGGAAGGATCTACGAGGGGGGAATCAACAGTTGACCTTTGCCAGCAGCCGCGATTCCTCTCCATGAAGAAGAGAAAATGTGCAGATGCTGCAATTGAAGCAAAACACAGGCAAAACGCTGGAGGAACTCAGCAGGCCAGGCAGCGTCTACGGTAAAAAGAACAGTCGCCGTTTCGGGATGAGACCCTTTGGCACTCCTCTCCATAGACACCGCCTGACCTGCTGAGTTCCTGGAACTTTACAGATGGAGCCAGAGATCAGGGCGAACGTAGATGCAGGTTCAGGAAACTATGATGAGAGCCAATGGTATGCTGGACACTTGGGGGAAATTTCAAGATGAAACATGCCTTACTGCAAGGACACAGGGACTCCAACAATAAAGCAGGGCCTGAAGGTACTGGCCTGGTCTCTGAAGCCAAGGAAAGATTTAGTAGTAACAAAGGTTCAGCAGGTTGACAGTTCAGGTGGGGTGTTTGCCCAGCGAGGAGACAATTGAAAGTTAGCTTTATCTGACGCATTCCTAACCGGAAGGCCACAGTCAATGCAGATTGGAAATAACGTCTACACCTTGCTGACGATCAACACTGGCACACCACAGGGGTGTGTGCTTCGCCCTCTGCTCTACTCTCTGCACACCCACGACCGACACAGCTCAAATGCCAGCTACAGATTTGCTGATAGTGCAACCATTGCTGGCAGAATCTGAGAAGGTGACGAGAGGGCATACAGGGGCGAGATGTACCAGCTGGTGGAGTGGTGTCGCAGCAACAACCTGGCACTCAACCTCAGTGAGACCAAAGTGCTGACTGTGGACTTCAGAAAGGGCAAGACGAGAGAACACGAACCAATCTTCACAGAGGGATCAGAGGTGGAAAGGGAGAGAGCAATTTCAGGTCCCTGGGTGTCAAGATCTCTGAGGACCTAACCCGAACCCAATCTGGACCCGACATATCGATGCAGCTATAAAAAAGGCTAGGTTTCATTCAGAGTTTGAGGAGATTCCGTCTGTCTCCTAAGACACTCAAAAACTTCTACAGATGTACTGTGGAGAGCGTTCTGACTGGCTGCATCACCGTCTGGTACGGGGTGGGGGGGGGTGGGATACAACACAGGAACGAAGAAAGTTGCAGAAACTTGTAAACTTGTCAGCTCCATCATGGACACCACCCTCCATAGAATCCAAGACATCTTCAAAGAGCGTGCCTTAGGTAGGCGGTGTCCATCATTAAGGACCCCCGTCACCCAGGACATGCCCTCTTCACATTGTTACTGTCAGGTGGGAGGTACAGGAGCCTGAAGACACACACTCAGCGATTCAGGAACAGCTTCTTCCCCTCTGCCATCAGGGAGGAGGTACAGGAGCCTGAAGACACACACTCAGCGATTCAGGAACAGCTTCTTCCCCTCTGCCATTAGGGAGGGGGTACAGGAGCCTGAAGACACACACTCAACGATTCAGGAACAGCTTCTTCCCCTCTGCCATCAGGGAGGGAGTACAGGAGCCTGAAGGCACACACTCAACGATTCAGGAACAGCTCCTTCCCCTCTGCCATCAGGGAGGGGGTACAGGAGCCTGAAGGCACACACTCAACGATTCAGGAACAGCTTCTTCCCCTCTGCCATCAGGGAGGGGGTACAGGAGCCTGAAGGCACACACTCAACGATTCAGGAACAGCTCCTTCCCCTCTGCCATCAGGGAGGGGGTACAGGAGCCTGAAGGCACACACTCAACGATTCAGGAACAGCTTCTTCCCCTCTGCCATCAGGGAGGAGGTACAGGAGCCTGAAGACACACACTCAACAATTCCGGAACAGCTTCTTCCCGTCTGCCACATGAATGGTCACTGAACCCATGAACACTACCTCACTACTTCTTTCTGTTAGTTTGGCACTACTATTTTAACTATTTAATAGACATATATATAGTTAACGTAACTCAGAAACAGCTTCTTCCACCAGGACATCAGACTGATGAACCCACGCTGACGCAACTGTATTTCTATGTTATATTGCGTGTCCTGTAAAACAAACTATTTATTATAAACTATGATTGCACGTTGCAGATTTAGATGGAGACGTAACATAAAGATTTTTACTCCTCATGCATGTGAAGGACGTAAGTAATAAAGTCAATTCAATTCAATTCATTGTCACCACAACAGGGACCGAGTTCCCCTTGTCCTCACCTATCACCCCACCACCCTCCGGATCCGGCATATTATCCTCCGCAACTTCCGCCACCTTCAACAGGACCCCACCACCCAGCACATCTTTCCCTCTCTACCCATATAACCATATAACAAATAACCATATAACAATCACAGCACGGAAACAGGCCATTCCGGCCCTCCTAGTCCGTGCCGAACTCTTAATCTCACCTAGTCCCACCTACCCGCACTCAGCCCATAACCCTCCACTCCTTTCCTATCCATATACCTATCCAATTTTACCTTAAATGACACAACTGATCTGGCCTCTACTACTTCTACAGGAAGCTCATTCCACACAGCTATCACTCTCTGAGTAAAGAAATACCCCCTCGTGTTTCCCTTAAACTTTTGCCCCCTAACTCTCAAATCATGTCCTCTCGTTTGAATCTCCCCTACTCTCAATGGAAACAGCCTATTCACGTCAACTCTATCTATCCCTCTCAACATTTTAAATACCTCGATCAAATCCCCCCTCAACCTTCTACGCTCCAATGAATAGAGACCTAACTTGTTCAACCTTTCTCTGTAACTTAAGTGCTGAAACCCTGGTAACATCCTAGTAAATCATCTCTGCACTCTCTCTAATTTATTGATATCTTTCCTATAATTCGGTGACCAGAACTGTACACAATATTCCAAATTTGGCCTTACCAATGCCTTGTACAATTTTAACATTACATCCCAACTTCTGTACTCAATGCTCTGATTTATAAAGGCCAGCGTTCCAAAAGCCTTCTTCACCACCCTATCTACATGAGACTCCACCTTCAGGGAACTATGCACTGTTATTCCTAGATCTCTCTGTTCCACTGCATTCCTCAATGCCCTACCATTTACCCTGTATGTTCTATTTGGATTATTCCTGCCAAAATGTAGAACCTCACACTTCTCAGCATTAAACTCCATCTGCCAACGTTCAGCCCATTCTTCTAACCGGCATAAATCTCCCTGCAAGCTTTGAAAACCCACCTCATTATCCACAACACCTCCTACCTTAGTATCATCAGCATACTTACTAATCCAATTTACCACCCCATCATCCAGATCATTTATGTATATTACAAACAACATTGGGCCCAAAACAGATCCCTGAGGCACCCCGCTAGTCACCGGCCTCCATCCCGATAAACAATTATCCACCACTACTCTCTGGCATCTCCCATCTAGCCACTGTTGAATCCATTTTATTACTCCAGCATTAATACCTAATGACTGAACCTTCTTAACTAACCTTCCATGTGGAACTTTGTCAAAGGCCTTGCTGAAGTCCATATAGACTACATCCACTGCCTTACCCTCGTCAACATTCCTCGTAACTACTTCAAAAAATTCAATAAGGTTTGTCAAACATGACCTTCCACGCACAAATCCATGCTGGCTACTCCTAATCAGATCCTGTCTATCCAGATAATTATAAATACTATCTCTAAGAATACTTTCCATTAATTTACCCACCACTGATGTCAAACTGACAGGTCTATAATTGCCAGGCTTACTTCTAGAACCCTTTTTAAACAATGGAACCACATGAGCAATACGCCAATCCTCCGGCACAATCCCCGTTTCTAATGACATCTGAAAGATCTCCGTCAGAGCTCCTGCTATCTCTACACAAACTTCCCTCAAGGTCCTGGGGAATATCCGGTCAGGACCCGGAGATTTATCCACTTTTAAATTTCTTAAAAGCGCCAGTACTTCCACCTCTTTAATTGTCATAGGTTCCATAACTTCCTTACTTGTTTCCCACACCTTACACCATTCGATATCCTTCTCCTTAGTGAATACCGAAGAGAAGAAATCGTTCAAAATCTCTCCCATCTCCCTCGGCTCCACACATAGCTGACCACCCTGATTCTCTAAGGGACCAATTTTATCCCTCACTATCCTCTTGCTTTTAATATAACTGTAGAAGCCTTTCGGATTTACTTCCACCTTATTTGCCAAACCAAACTCGTAACTTCTTTTAGCTTTTCTAATCTCTTTCTTAAGTTTCCTTTTACATTCTTTATATTCCTCGAGCAATTCCTTTACTCCATGCTGCCTATATCTATTGTAGACATCCCTCTTTTTTCGAACCAAGTTTCTAATATCCCTTGAAAACCATGGCGCTTTCAAACCTTTAACCTTTCCTTTCAACCGAACAGGAACATAAAGATTCTGTACCCTCATAATTTCACCCTTAAATGACCTCCATTTCTCTATTACATCCTTCCCATAAAACAACTTGACCCATTCCACTCTCTCTAAATCCCTGCGCATCTCCTCAAAGTTAGCCTTTCTCCAATCAAAAATCTCAACTCTAGGTCCAGTCCTGTCCTTCTCCATAATTATATTGAAGCTAATGCTATTGTGATCACTGGACCCGAAGTGCTCCCCAACACATACATCTGTCAGCTGACCTATCGCATTCCCTAACAGGAGATCCAACACTGCCCCATCTCTAGTCGGTACTTCTATGTATTGTTGCAAAAAGCTATCCTGCACACATTTCACAAACTCTAAACCATCCAGCCCTTTTACAGAATGAGCTTCCCAATCTATGTGTGGAAAATTAAAATCTCCCACAATCACCACCTTGTGTTTACTACAAATATCTGCTATCTCCTTACACATTTGCTCTTCCAACTCACGCTCCCCATTAGGTGGCCTATAATACACTCCTATCAGTGTTACTACACCTTTCCCATTCCTCAATTCCACCCAAATAGCCTCCCTAGAGGAGCTCTGTAATCTATCCTTCCAAAGCACCGCCATAAGATTTTCTCGGACAAGCAATGCAACACCTCCTCCTCTGGCCCCTCCTACTCTATCACACCTGAAGCAACTAAATCCAGGAATATTTAGTTGCCAATCACACCCTTCCTGCAACCATGTTTCACTAATAGCTACAACATCATAATTCCAGGTATCAATCCACACTTTAAGCTCATCCACCTTTCTTACAATGCTCCTAGCATTAAAATAGATACATTTAAGATACTCTCCACCTCCTCCTCTCTTTTCATCCCTAGCAATGCATTCAAATTTATTATCCTTTTCTTTCTTCTCCCCTACAACTTCGGGCTGAGCGCATCCCTCCTCCATCACCTGCCTGTCCTCCCTCACACACGGTCTACTTACTTGCTCTACTGGTGAACTAACCTCCTCTCCCATAGTTTCCTCAAATTGATTTCCGCCCCCCCATCTTACTAGTTTAAAGTCTGCCCCGTAGCCCTAGCAAACCTCCCCGCTAGGATATTGGTCCCCCCAGGATTCAAGTGTAACCCGTCCTTCTTGAACAGGTCACGCCTGCCCCAGAAGAGGTCCCAATGATCCAGAAACTTGAATCCCTGCCCCCTGCTCCAATCCCTCAACCACGCATTCATCCTCCACCTAATTCCATTCCTACTCTCACTGTCGCGTGGTACAGGCAGTAATCCCGAGATTACTACCTTTGCGGTCCTTCTTCTTAACTGCCTTCCTAACTCCCTATACTCTCGTTTCAGGACCTCTTCCCCTTTCCTACCTATGTCATTGGTACCTACATGTACCACGACCTCTGGCTCCTCACCCTCCCACTTCAGGATATCTTGGACGCGATCAGAAACGTCCCGGACCCTGGCACCAGGGAGGCAAACTACCATCCGGGACTCCCGATCACCTCCACAGAACCGCCTGTCTGAACCCCTGACTATCGAGTCCCCTATTACTATGGTCCTCTTTCTTCTATCCCTACCCTTCTGAGCTACAGGGCCGTCCTCTGTGCCGGAGGCCCGGCCACTGTCACTTCCTCCAGGTAGGCTGTCCCCCCCAACAGTACTCAAACATGAGTACTTATTGTCAAGGGGTACAGCCACTGGGGTACTCTCTAGTACCTGCCCCTTCCCCTTCCTGATCGTGACCCACCTATCTGCCTCCCGTGGCCCCGGAGTGACCACCTGCCTGTAACTCCTCTCTATCACCTCCTCACTCTCCCTGACCAGGCGAAGGTCATCGAGCTGCAGCTCCAGTTCCCTAATTCGGTCCCTTAGGAGCTGCAGTTCGGCGCACCTGGCACAGATGTGGACGTCCGGGAGGCTCGGAGACTCCAGAATCTCCCACATCCGACACCGAGAACAACAAGCTGCCCTCACACTCATACTTCCCGAATAACTGAAAATAACAAGAACTAAAAGATAAGCCTACTGTGCCCTCTTCCGCCTAAGCCCTACACTCTGCTCCCGGCTCACTCCGCTGCCCGCAAACGAAGCTGCCCGCTGCTTAAGGCTGCGTTCTTTTTATATCTTCCCTCCTTCCCAGGCCTCCTTCACGCGCCTGCGCAGTCCCGCCTCTCAGAACTCCGATCTGAGAAGCAATTTGAAAATGGCCGCCGCCGCACTTCTTCTCAAAGCCTCGCTGTCCTCTTCCAAAAGAGGGCATCTTCCCTGCTTTTCGCAGGGATCGTTCCCTCCGCGACTGCCTGGTCCACGCGTCCCTCCCCACAGATCTCCCACCTGATACTTATCCCTGCAAGCGTAAGTGCTACACCTGTCCCTACACCTCCCCCCTTACCACCATTCAGGGCCCCAAACAGTCCTTCCAGGTGAGGCAACACTTCACCTGTGAGTCTGTCGGGGTAATCTATTGCATCAGGTGCTCCCGGTGCGGCCTCCTCTTCATCGGCGAGACCCGACGCAGATTGCGGGACCGCTTCGTCGAGCACCTCCGCTCCGTCCGCCACAACAGACAGGATCTCCCAGTTGCCACCCACTTCAACTCTGCTTCACATCCCACTCGGATATGTCCATACATGGCCTCCTCTACTGCCATGATGAGGCCAAACTCAGGTTGGAGGAGCAACACCTCATATACCGTCTGGGTAGTCTCCAGCCCCTTGGTGTGAACATTGAATTCTCCAACTTCCAGTAATTCCCTCCCTCTCCCTTCACTCCCCATCCCACTCTCACTCTGCCTCCTCTTCCAGCTGCCTATCACCTCCCTCATGACTCTGCCTTCTTCTACTACCCATAGTGCTTTCCCCTTACATTCCTTCTTCACCCCTCCTGCCTATCCCCTCCCTGGTCCCCCTCCCCCACCCCTTGATCTTTCCTCTGCTTTCCCTCCCCCCACCTTCTTTATAGGGCCCCCTGCCCCCTCCCCCTTCAGCCCTGACCAAGGGTCTCGGCCGGAGACGTTGACTGCTCGTCTCCACGGATGCTGCCCGACCTGCTGAGTTCCTCCGGCCCGTTGAAGGTACTTCACTGCACCGCTGATGTTAAAATGAACAAATTTCACGAGATGTGCCGGTCATGTTAAACCTGACTCCGATGCACACAGAAACATTGAAACACGCAGTGAAAAGCGGCGTTTCCGTCAGAGACAGACACAGTCCGCGGGCGGACCGCAAGTTCTGCCGCGCCTCCGTGCCAACGGCTCACTGACCCTAACCCGTACGCCTTTGGGATTCGGTGGGGTGGGGGGGGGGGGGGAGGAACCAGAACGCCCGGAGGAAAACCCAGGAGGCCACGGAGAGAACGCACAAACAGAGAGGGGGGGACCGGGGAGAAGCCCTCGCCCCAGGGCAGAGAGCTCCAGTTCTGAAAGTCAGCCAGGTACAGGAGCCTCAGGACCCACACCACCAGATTCAGGAACAGTTATTACCCCTCAACCATCAGGAAGGAGGTACAGGAGCCTCAGGTCCCACACCACCAGGTTCAGGAACAGTTATTACCCCTCAACCATCAGGAAGGAGGTACAGGAGCCTCAGGACCCACACCACCGGGTTCAGGAACAGTTATTACCCCTCAACCATCTGGAAGGAGGTACAGGAGCCTCAGGACCCACACCACCAGGTTCAGGGACAGTTATTACCCCTCAACCATCAGAGGTACAGGAGCCTCAGGTCCCACACCACCAGATTCAGGAACAGTTATTACCCCTCAACCATCAGGAAGGAGGTACAGGAGCCTCAGGTCCCACACCACCAGATTCAGGAACAGTTATTACCCCTCAACCATCAGGAAGGAGGTACAGGAGCCTCAGGTCCCACACCACCAGGTTCAGGAACAGTTATTACCCCTCAACCATCAGGAAGGAGGTACAGGAGCCTCAGGTCCCACACCACCAGGTTCAGGAACAGTTATTACCCCTCAACCGTCAGGAAGGAGGTACAGGAGCCTCAGGTCCCACACCACCAGGTTCAGGAACAGTTATTACCCCTCAACCATCAGGAAGGAGGTACAGGAGCCTCAGGTCCCACACCACCAGGGGGGTAGAATAACCTCACTCACCCCATCACTGAACTGTTCCCATAACTTATGGACCCCCTTTCAAGGGATCTCCATCTCATGTTCTTGACATTTATTGGTTATTTATTTACTTACTGTTCTCTTTCTTTCAGTCTGTTGTCTTTTGCACGCTGGCTGCCCGCCCTGTCGGCGTGGTCTTTCACTGACGCCATTACGGTCATTGGGTTTACTGCGTGCGCCCGCGAGGAGGCGAATCTCAGGGTTGTAGATGGCATGGGGGCACTTTGATGAACTTCGAGGGAGGGGCAATCAATGTCGCCCTTCCTGAAGCCACGGAAACGGGGGGGGGGAGGGGTCGCAGAAAACACACGCAGCTCAGAAACACACCGGCGGGACTCAACCGGCCGGGCAGCATCTACGGTGAGGGACAGACAGTCGACGTTCCGGGCCGAGACCCCTCGCCGGGACCGGGGAGGACGGTCTTTGCAGTCCGTCACATTCGTGCCGATCGTGCTGATCGATCGCCTTCACCGAACCTGTTTGCCCACAAGAGGCCCAAAGCCGTCTACTTGTTACCGATCTAACTACCCTTCCAATATTGTAACTGCTCTTGCCCCACTACCACTGTACTTCCGCTCTTCCTGCCCTGTGCAGAAGTCTTGGCTGTATCTATAGACAGACAGACAGACAGACATACTTTATTGATCCCGAGGGAAATTGGGTTTCGTTAGCCGGGGTGCCTGAGACTTTTTCACACCGTACTGTAGTAATTTTATGTATCGCACTGTACTGCTCCCACAAAAAAAAACAAATTTCATGACTTGTGAGTGATGATAAACCTGATTCTGATACGGGTCTCTGTTGTGGACTGAGAGTGGGAAGGGGGGGCAGGGAGAGGGGGATCACGGTTGGGAAAAGGGGAAGGGAGAGGGGGAGGGAGCGGGAAGCACCCGAGAGATGTTCTGTAATGATCAACGAACCACCAATTGTTTGGAATCAAATCTCCTTGCCCGATGGCTCAGGGCTGGGTGTGTCTGCCCCTCCCCTGCCCCAGGCGCACCCTCTCTGCCCCCTGTCCCACACTGCTCCTGCAGCGCTCCGCCCTCACCATTCCCAACGTCCCCTGCTCCCGCCAGATTTACAAACTCGCTCTCCGCACCATGTTGACGAAGTCCTAGGCACCCTAGCGAGCTTGTATACGTGTGCCAAGATTTTTTGCACAGGACTCTGTTTCTGTCACGGTCCCTCCTGGCAATCGCCCACCTGGTTATTTACCTCAGGAACTGGGCCTCAATCACCTCGTTTAGTTCCCAATCGTTCCCGGGTCCCACTAGCTACACACACCTGCTCTCCATTGGCAAATGCAGTATAAGAACTCCGTGATCATAACAAGGAGCTGCCGGTTCGTTGATCGACTCGCGCACGGGTAACCTCGCTCCACGGATCTTAGGGCTATCAGTTCTAAGTCTAGCATCGTTCCTGAATTCTCAACTAAAACCAAGACTCTGGTTTTAATAAAGACTCCTTTGGCACCAATTCCACGCTCGCTACGACCGAACGCCTCCCGACTCGGCCTCCGCGCCCGTGTTCAGCACTTGGGTTCGTTCCACCGCCACATCCTTGCAAGAGCTTCTTTTAAACATATATATATATATATATGTATATTTCTTATTGTAATTAACAGTACATTTTATGTATTGTCCCGTACCACTGACGCAAATCAACAGCATCCATGACGTGCACTCAGAGGGCACTTTATCAGGTGCATCTGCGCACCTGCTCGTTAATGCAAATATCCAATCACGCGGCAGCAACTCAATGCATAAAAGCACGCAGACGCGGTCAAGAGCTTTTCAGACCCAACGTCAGAATGGGGAAGGAACGTGATCTGTGTGACTTTGACTGTCAAAGATGGAGCGGTGCCAGATGGGGTGGCCTGAGTATCTCTGGGACTGATCTCCTGGGACTTTCACACAGAACAGTCTCCAGATTTCATAGAGAATGGTGCAAAAACAAACAAACAAACAAACAAACAAAAAAGAGAGATCCGGTGTACGGCGGTCCTGCGGGTTAAAAACGCCTTGTTAATGAGAGAGTTCAGAGGAGGATGGGCCGGACCGGTTCAGGCTGACAGGAAGGCTTTTTTTTTTCTGACGCTGGTCAACGGAAAAAGACTTTCGTGTCAAAGTGGAAACGGATTTCTATGAAGAGTTGATGGAGCAGAGGGGGGAAATTGAGATAGGCAGAGGTAGGAGTGCGGGGAGTTCACTGCCTCAAGGCGGCTGTGGAGGCTGGGTAATTGGGTACATTTAAAGTGGCGGTTGGTAGGTTCTTGATTGGGCAAAGGGTATGGGGAGAAGGCAGAAGATCAGGGGTTGATGGAGATGCAGAGCAGACTCGATGGGCCAGATTCTGCTCCTATGTCTTTGATAGTCAGGTGAGTGGAAGCAGCTACAGAACCAGTCTAAACTCAATGGGCCAGATGACCTAATTCTGTTCTGATGCCTTATGGCCCCAGGATCTGCTGAATGCGAATTTCTTCAACGCAGCGGTTTAGTGTTGAAAACAATCATGTTCCTCTGCACAATCTGTTCGATAACTGCCTGCTGACGTCAGAACTGAAACCACGAGCACATGATAAACAATGTGTAAGTACGTTGAACTTACCCAGAGTGCTCAGCCCCATCCCCTGCAGGTAAGTGTGGCAACGATCCTTGTGTTCCTCCAGGGAGCTTCGCTGCTTGTAGCTCCGGCCGCAGAAGCTACACTTGTATGGCTTGTCGACTGGAGGGAGAAAGAGCAGAGAGGGGCAACGTTTCAGAGGGGTACAGATCAAACTTGCACAAAGCTGAGACTGGCGTCCAATAGTGGGAACTTTCCGAGCTACCGTTAGATTTACAGTGACCGATAGTGTTGCCGCTCCGAGCTACCATTAACTTAACTGTGACCGATAGCATTGACTCTCCGAGCTACCGTTAACTTAACTGTGACCGATAGCGGTGACTCTCCAAGCTACCGTTAACTTAACAGTGACCGATAGCGGCGACTCTCCGAGTGACCGTTAACTTAACTGTGACTGACAGTGGTGACTCTCCGAGCGACCGTTAACTTAACTGTGACCGACGGCGGTGACTCTCCGAGCGACCGTTAACATAACAGTGACCAATAGCGGTGACTCTCCGAGCGACCGTTAACTTAACAGTGACCGATAGCGGTGACTCTCCGAGCGACCGTTAACTTAACAGTGACCGATAGCGGCGACTCTCCGAGCTACCGTTAACTTAACTGTGACCGATAGTGGTGACTCTCTGAGTGACCGTTAACTTAACTGTGACCGACGGCGGTGACTCTCCGAGTGACCGTTATCTTTACAGTGACCGACAGCGGTGACTCTCTGAGTGACCGTTAGGTTTAGAGTGACCGACAGTGGTGACTCTCCGAGTGACCGTTATCTTTACAGTGACCGACAGCGGTGACTCTCCGAGTGACTGTTATCTTTACAGTGACCGACAGCGGTGACTCTCTGAGTGACCGTTATCTTTACAGTGACTGATAGCGGTGACTCTCCGAGTGACCGTTATCTTTACTGTGACCGACAGCGGTGACTCTCTGAGTGACCGTTAGGTTTAGAGTGACCGACAGCGGTGACTCTCCGAGTGACCGTTAGGTTTAGAGTGACTGATAGCGGTGACTCTCTGAGTGACCGATAACTTTACAGTGACTGACAGCGGTGACGCTTTGAGTGACCGTTATCTTTACAGTGACCGATAGCGGTGACTCTCCGAGTGACCGTTAACTGTGACCGACAGCGGTGACTCTCTGAGTGACCATTATCTTTACAGTGACCGATAGCGGTGACTCTCCGAGTGACCGTTAACTGTGACCGACAGCGGTGACTCTCTGAGTGACCATTATCTTTACAGTGACCGACAGCGGTGACTCTCCGAGCGACCGTTAGGTTTAGAGTGACCGACAGCGGTGACTCTCCGAGTGACCGTTATCTTTACAGTGACCGACAGTGGTGACGCTTTGAGTGACCGTTATCTTTACAGTGACCGACAGCGGTGACTCTCCGAGTGACCGTTAGGTTTAGAGTGACCGATAGCGGTGACTCTCCGAGTGACCGTTATCTTTACAGTGACCGACAGCGGTGACTCTCTGAGTGACCATTATCTTTACAGTGACCGACAGCGGTGACTCTCCGAGTGACCGTTAGGTTTAGAGTGACCGATAGCGGTGACTCTCCGAGTGACCGTTATCTTTACAGTGACCGATAGCGGTGACTCTCCGAGTGACCGTTATCTTTACAGTGACCGACAGCGGTGACTCTCTGAGTGACCGTTATCTTTACAGTGACCGATAGCGGTGACTCTCCGAGCGACCGTTAGGTTTAGAGTGACCGACAGCGGTGACTCTCCGAGTGACCGTTATCTTTACAGTGACCGACGGCGGTGACTCTCTGAGTGACCGTTATCTTTACAGTGACCGACAGCGGTGACTCTCCGCGTGACCGTTAGGTTTAGAGTGACCGATAGCGGTGACTCTCTGAGTGACCGTTATCTTTACAGTGACCGATAGCGGCGACTCTCCGAGCGACCGTTAACTTAACTGTGACCGATAGCGGCGACTCTCCGAGCGACCGTTAACTTAACTGTGACCGATAGCGGCGACTCTCCGAGCTACCGTTAACTTAACAGTGACCGATAGCGGTGACTCTCCAAGCGACCGTTAACTTAACTGTGACCGACAGCTGTGACTCTCCGAGCGACCGTTAACTTAACAGTGACCGATAGCGGCGACTCTCCGAGCTACCGTTAACTTAACTGTGACCGACAGCGGTGACTCTCCGGGCGACCGGTAACTTAACTGTGACCGACGGCGGTGACTCTCCGAGTGACCGTTATCTTTACAGTGACCGGCAGCGGTGACTCTCCGAGTGACCGTTATCTTTACAGTGACCGACAGCGGTGACTCTCCGAGTGAGTGTTTTTTCTACAAAACTGTAAAAGTTCCATCACGGACACACGACGTACAGACGTTCGGTATTTACAAGACAGTGAGTACTCTCAGATTAAAATATGCTTACTCCCGTCTTTTATACAGCCAATACCCCGAGGAGCCCACCACTCTCGGAAGTCGCCCAACGCTCTCATTGCGACCACGTGCTCCCTCTCTAGCGACAGACGGGCACAAACGTATCTGCAGAAAACGGGCAGACAGTCAGGCCAGGCAGTGCCCCCCGCAGTCTGCCACTTAGATGCGTCAATGGCCATCTTGGCCAGGCCCAGGAGCAAGCCCACCGGGAGACCCTGGTCACGACCCGCCCCCCCTCCCAAACTGGGTGTCCGTAGATGAGGAGCGCGGGGCTAAAGTGCAACCAGAACCTCAGTAGCAGCCCCTTGAGAAACTCAAACAGCGGCTTCAACCTCCCACACTCCGTATAAGCGTGGTACACTGACTCCTCCCGGCTACAGAACGGCCAGAATCAGAACCAGGTTTATTATCACCGGCATGTGCCGTGAAATTAGTTAACCGAGCAGCAGCAGCTCAATAATATAGGAGATAAAAACAAATCTAATAATAATAAATCAATCAATTACAGTATATATTGAATAGATTAAAAATTGTGCAATAGTCAGAAACACTGGATATTAAAAAAAAGTGAGGTGGTGTTCGTGGGTTCAGTGTCCATTTAGGAATCGGATGGCAGAGGGGAAGAAGCTGTTCCTGAATTGTTGAGTGTGTGTCTTCAGGCTCCTGTACCCCCTCCCTGATGGCGGAGGGGAAGAAGCTGTTCCTGAATCGTTGAGTGTGTGTCTTCAGGCTCCTGTACCCCCTCCCTGATGGCGGAGGGGAAGAAGCTGTTCCTGAATCATTGAGTGTGTGTCTTCAGGCTCCTGTACCCCCTCCCTGATGGCAGAGGGGAAGAAGCTGTTCCTGAATTGCTGAGTGTGTGTCTTCAGGCTCCTGTACCCCCTCCCTGATGGCAGAGGGGAAGAAGCTGTTCCTGAATCGTTGTGTGTGTGTCTTCAGGCTCCTGTACCTCCTCCCTGATGGCAGAGGGGAAGAAGCTGTTTCTGAATCGTTGAGTGTGTGTCTTCAGGCTCCTGTACCTCCTCCCTGATGCCAGAGGGGAAGAAGCTGTTCCTGAATCGTTGAGTGTGTGTCTTCAGGCTCCTGTACCTCCTCCCTGATGGCAGAGGGGAAGAAGCTGTTCCTGAATTGCTGAGTGTGTGTCTTCAGGCTCCTGTACCTCCTCCCTGATGGCAGAGGGGAAGAAGCTGTTCCTGAATCGTTGTGTGTGTGTCTTCAGGCTCCTGTACCTCCTCCCTGATGGCAGAGGGGAAGAAGCTGTTCCTGAATCGTTGAGTGTGTGTCTTCAGGCTCCTGTACCTCCTCCCTGATGGCAGAGGGGAAGAAGCTGTTCCTGAATCGTTGAGTGTGTGTCTTCAGGCTCCTGTACCTCCTCCCTGATGGCAGAGGGGAAGAAGCTGTTCCTGAATGGTTGAGTGTGTGTCTTCGGGCTCCTGTACCCCCTCCCTGATGGCAGAGGGGAAGAAGCTGTTCCTGAATCGTTGTGTTGTGTGTGTGTCTTCAGGCTCCTGTACCTCCTCCCTGATGGCAGAGGGGAAGAAGCTGTTCCTGAATCGTTGTGTGTGTGTCTCAGGCTCCTGTACCTCCTCCCTGATGGCAGAGGGGAAGAAGCTGTTTCTGAATCGTTGAGTGTGTGTCTTCAGGCTCCTGTACCTCCTCCCTGATGGCAGAGGGGAAGAAGCTGTTCCTGAATCGTTGAGTGTGTGTTTTCAGGCTCCTGTACCTCCTCCCTGATGGCAGAGGGGAAGAAGCTGTTCCTGAATCGTTGAGTGTGTGTCTTCAGGCTCCTGTACCTCCTCCCTGATGGCAGAGGGGAAGAAGCTGTTCCTGAATCGTTGAGTGTGTGTCTTCAGGCTCCTGTACCTCCTCCCTGATGGCAGAGGGGAAGAAGCTGTTCCTGAATGGTTGAGTGTGTGTCTTCAGGCTCCTGTACCTCCTCCCTGATGGCAGAGGGGAAGAAGCTGTTCCTGAATCGTTGAGTGTGTGTCTTCAGGCTCCTGTACCTCCTCCCTGATGGCAGAGGGGAAGAAGCTGTTCCTGAATCGTTGAGTGTGTGTCTTCAGGCTCCTGTACCTCCTCCCTGATGGCAGAGGGGAAGAAGCTGTTCCTGAATCGTTGTGTGTGTGTCTTCAGGCTCCTGTACCTCCTCCCTGATGGCAGAGGGGAAGAAGCTGTTTCTGAATCGTTGAGTGTGTGTCTTCAGGCTCCTGTACCTCCTCCCTGATGGCAGAGGGGAAGAAGCTGTTCCTGAATCGTTGAGTGTGGGCTTTCAGGCTCCTGTACCTCCTCCCTGATGGCAGAGGGGAAGAAGATGTTCCTGAATCGTTGAGTGTGTGTCTTCAGGCTCCTGTACCTCCATCCTGATGGTTGAGGGTTAATAACAGTTCCTGAACCTGGTGCTGTGGGGCCTGAGGCTCCTGTACCTCCTTCCTGATGGTTGAGGGGTAATAACTGTCCCTGACCCTGGTGGTGTGGGTCCTGAGGCTCCTGTACCTCCTTCCTGATGGTTGAGGGGTGATATCTGTTCCTGAACCTGGTGGTGTGGGTCCTGAGGCTCCTGTACCTCCTTCCTGATGGTTGAGGGGTAATAACTGTCCCTGACCCTGGTGGTGTGGGTCCTGAGGCTCCCGTCTGCCCGATGGTGGTAGCGAGGAGAGAGCACGGCCTGGATGGCGGGGCCTGATGACGGATGCTGCTCTCTTGCGGCAGTGACCCTGGTGGAGGGGATGTGGGCTTTGCTCGAGCCGGAAGGGTGTCGCGCTGGGCCTGGTTTGACAGCGCTGTGGTCCTCCGAGGGGGGTCGGGTCATCCCGGGTCAGTTCTGAGACTGGGTGCTTGGTAACTGACTGCATGCTGCCAGGTGCCATGAGGTGGCGCTGGAGCGCCAGAGGCCGTGGGCACGTCCGGCCCGGGGCCTGGGGGGAGGGCGACGGTCGGGTCAGC
>NC_133141.1:74491440-74513940 GCF_048418815.1 Hemitrygon akajei | reverse complement strand
CCTTCTACTGCTATCCAAATGTGTCGTAATTTCCTGTTTTATAATTGACTCCAGCATCTTTCCCACCACTGACATCAGGCTAACTGGTCTATAATTCCCTGTTTTCTCTCTCCCTCCTTTCTTGAAAAGTGGGACAACATTAGCCACCCTCCAATCAGCAGGAACTGTTCCTGAATCTATAGAACATTGGAAAATGATTACCAATGCATCCAGGATTTCTAGAGCCACCTCTTTAAGTACCCTGGGATGCAGACCATCAGGTCCCGGGGACTTATCAGCCTTCAGACTCAACAGTCTATCCAACACCGTTTCTTGCCTAATATAAAGTTCCTTCAGTTCATCCTTTACCCTAGTTCCTTTGGCCACTATTACATCTGGGAGATTGTTTGTGTCTTCCCTAGTGAAGACAGATCCAAAGTACTTGTTCAACTCATCTGCCATTTCCTTGTTCCCCATAATAAATTCACCCGTTTCTGTCTTCAATGGCCCAATTTTGGTCTTAACTATTTTTTTGCTATTCACATACCTAAAGAAGCTTTTACTATCCTCTTTTATATTCTTGGCTGGTTTACCTTTGTATCTCATTTTTTCTTGGCATATTGCCTTTTTTGTTATCTTCTGTTGCTCTTTAAAAGCTTCCCAGTCCTCCGGTTTCCCGCTCATCTTTGCTATGTTATACTTCTTCTCTTTTATTTTTATACTGCCCTTTACTTCCCTCGTCAGCCACGGCCGCCCCTTACTCCCCTTGGGATCTTCCTTCCTCTTTGGAATGAACCGATCCTGCACCTTCTGCATTATTCCGAGAAATACCTGCCATTGTTGTTCCACTGTCTTCCCTGCTAGGGTATTGTTCCATTGAACTTTGGCCAGCTCCTCCCTCATAGCTCCATAGTTCCCTTTGTTCAACTGTAATACTGACACATCCGATTTTCCCTTCTCCTTCTCAAATTGTAGGTTAAAACATATATTATGGTCACTACCTCCCAATGGTTCCTTTACCTCGAGGTCCCTGATCAAATCCGGTTCATTGCACAACACTAAATCTAGGATTGCCTTCTCCCTGGTAGGCTCCAGTACAAGCCGCTCTAAGAATCCATCTCGGAGGCACTCCACAAACTCCTTTTCTTGGGGTCCAGTACCATTCTGATTCTCCCAGTCTACCTGCATGTTGAAATCCCCCATGACAACTGTATCATTACCTTTGCGACATGCCAATTTGAACTCTTCATTCAACTTACACCCTACAACATATATGTCAAACTCAAGGCCCGCGGGCCAAATCCGGCCCGCGGTGGAATTATCTTTGGCCCGCGAGATAATATCTAATTACTATTAAAGCTGGCCCCAGTAATCGAAGCGCCTATGGCGTATGATATGGCTAATGCTGAGTTTATTCAGGTACCAGGTTTTCAGGGTTTTTAGTGTTTATTTGGCAGTCTTCTTCATAAGAAACGGAATTTGTAAAGTGAAACACTTTGTAGTTATAGCAGAGACTGAGACACATGAGAGCAGGCTGAAAAAACGGAGGCAACGAAAGCTGCGTTCGCACGCGTCCGACTGATCCGGCCCGCGTGAAGCTGCATTTTGCTCAATCCGGCCCGTGACCTAAAATGAGTTTGACACCCCTGACCTACATCCAGACTACTGTTTGGGGGCCTGTAGATAACTCCCATTAGGTTCTTTCTACCCTTAGAATTTCTCAGTTCTGTCGAAGGGTTTCGGGCCGAGACCCTTCAACAGGACGGGGAAGGAAGTTGGGGGGGGGGGTGGCGGTGTTGATGCCAGAAGGCGGGAGGGGAAGGTGATGGGTGAAGCCAGGTGGGTGGGGAAGGTAAAGGGCTGGAGAGGAAGGAATCTGAGAGGAGAGGAGAGTGGACCGTGGGAGAAAGGGGAGGAGGAGGGACACCAGGGAGAGGTGATGGGTGGGAAAGGTAAAGGGCTGGAGAGGAAGGAATCTGACAGGAGAGGAGAGTGGACCGTGGGAGAAAGGGGAGGAGGTGATAGGTGGAACTGGTAAAGAGCTGGAGAGGAAGGAATCTGAGAGGAGAGGAGAGTGGACCGTGGGAGAAAGGGGAGAGGAGGTGACCCAGGGGGAGGTGATGGGTGGGAAAGGTAAAGGGCTGGAGAGGAGGGAATCTGACAGGAGAGGAGAGTGGACCGTGGGAGAAAGGGAAGGAGGAGGGACACCGGGGGGAGGTGATGGGTGGGAAAGGTAAAGGGCTGGAGAGGAGAGTGGAACGTGGGAGAAAGGGGAGGAGGAGGGACACCGGGGGGAGGTGATGGGTGGGAAAGGTAAAGGGCTGGAGAGGAAGGAATCTGACAGGAGAGGAGAGTGGACCGTGGGAGAAAGGGGAGGAGGTGATAGGTGGAACTGGTAAAGAGCTGGAGAGGAAGGAATCTGAGAGGAGAGGAGAGTGGACCGTGGGAGAAAGGGGAGGAGGAGGTGACCCAGGGGGAGGTGATGGGTGGGAAAGGTAAAGGGCTGGGGAGGAAGGGATCTGACAGGAGAGGAGAGTGGACTGTGGGAGAAAGGGGAGGAGGAGGTGACCCAGGGGGAGGTGATGGGTGGGAAAGGTAAAGGGCTGGAGAGGAAGGGATCTGACAGGAGAGGAGAGTGGACCGTGGGAGAAAGGGAAGGAGGAGGGACACCGGGGGGAGGTGATGGGTGGGAAAGGTAAAGGGCTGGAGAGGAAGGGATCTGACAGGAGAGGAGAGTGGACTGTGGGAGAAAGGGGAGGAGGAGGGGACCCGGGGGGAGCTGACGGGCAGGTGAGATGAGGCAAAAGGCCAGAGTGGGGAACAGAAGAAGAGGGGAAGGGGGGATTTTTTTTTTTTAACAGGGTCATCTTCCTCACACCCACACCCCAAACTCATTTTCCTGCCTCCTTCAGGCACCCTCTGTGCCTCCGGTACCTCAGCTCTCTGCATGACTCCAACACCTCCGCCTTTCTCTGCTCAAGATGTCTCCTTGACCCCCTCAGCCTCCGACACACACTCACCTCTCCTCTGGCTCCCAGCGCCCTCATCTCCCAGCGGGGCTCCTGCACCCCGCAGCCTCCCACCTCCTCTGCTCCCCCCGCCCCCCAACCGCCTTCCAATACCAATGTGGTCTCCGAGACCTCCTGAGCTCAGGTCTGATTTCAAGTTTATTGACATCGGATGGTACATCAAAATCTACGCTACCCCCCCCCCGCCCCCCCACCGGGCCACGGTGCACCCACACAGCACCTATCACACACACAGCAAGTAAAACAAACTATCCTCACAAATGAGTGAAGGAAGCAGCTCGCTGTCCCAGTGACGAGACCCCGGTGGTGGCCGGGAATTCATCAGTCTCCCAGCCCGGGGGAAGGAGCTGTTCCCCAGTCTGACAGTCCCAGTCCTGATGCTCCTGTACCTCCTCCCTGACAGAGAGATGGTGGGGTGGGTGGTGGTGACGAGACCCCGGTGGTGGCCGGGAATTCATCAGTCTCCCAGCCCGGGGGAAGGAGCTGTTCCCCAGTCTGACAGACCCAGTCCTGATGCTCCTGTACCTCCTCCCTGACAGAGAGATGGTGGGGTGGGTGGTGGTGACGAGACCCCGCCGGTGGTGGCCGGGAATTCATCAGCCTCCCAGCCCGGGGGAAGGAGCTGTTCCCCAGTCTGACAGTCCCAGTCCCGATGCTCCTGTACCTCCTCCCTGACGGCGGTGGGTCAGAGGGAGTGTGGGATGGGTTTCGGACCCTTCGTCCAGACCTGAACCCTCCAGAACAGGGATCCATAAACATTTTTTTATATACCATTAAGCAAGGGGTCTCTGGGAACGACTGAAGGTTGCAACATCCCTGCCTGCCTCGCCACTCTCCGTAACGTCGCCGCCTCAGAATCACAGAGCACTCCGGCGGGAACAGGACCTTCAGCCCATCTAGCTGGTGCTGAACTGTTACTCTGCTCAGTCCCGTTCGACCCGCACCTGGACCACAGCACCACCACCCACCCCCCGGCATCCCTGCACCTATCCAAATCCGTCTCAAACGTTGAAATCGAGCCCGCTCCCACCATTTCTGCGGGCAGCCGGTTCCCCATTCACTGACCGAATCACGATTACGCCTTACAGCCTGCTTCTACACCGAGTATGTTGGGCTCAACTGAGTGAAACCGTGATTATTTTCTCAGGTTCACTTCTACACCGGGTACCTTGGGCATTAGAACATAGAACAGTACAGCACATTACAGGCCCTTCAGCCCACAGTGTTGTACCGACCCTCAAACCCTGCCTCCCATATAACCCCCCCCACCTTAAGTTCCTCCATATACCTGTCTAGTAGTCTCTTAAATTTCACTAGTGTGTCTGCCTCCATCACTGACTCGGGCAGTGCATTCCACGCACCAACCACTCTCTGAGTGAAAAACCTTCCTCTAATATCCCCCCTGAACTTCCCTCCCCTTACCTTAAAGCCATGTCCTCTTGTACTGAGCAGTGGTGCCCTGGGGAAGAGGTGCTGGCTCTCCACTCTGTCTATTCCTCTTAATATCTTGTACACCTCTATCATGTCTCCTCTCATCCTCCTCCTCTCCAGAGAGTAAAGCCCTAACTCCCTTAATCTCTGAACATAATCCATACTCTCTAAACCAGGCAGCATCCTGGCAAATCTCCTCTGTACCCTTTCCAATGCTTCCACATCCTTCCTATAGTGAAGCGACCAGAACTGGACACAGTACTCCAAGTGTGGCCTAACCAGAGTTTTATAGAGCTGCATCATTACCCCGTGACTCTTAAACTCTATCCCTCGACTTATGAAAGCTATCACCCCATAAGCTTTCTTAACTACTGTGGTGAACTACATATACCTGTCTGGACACGACCCCCCCACCCCCGGCTGACTGCTCCTGTGGCTCCTCCCACAGACCCCTGCTGACAGCTCCTGTGGCTCCTCCCACAGACCCCTGCTGACAGCTCCTGTGGCTCCTCCCACAGACCCCCTGCTGACTGCTCCTGTGGCTCCTCCCACAGACCCCCTGCTGACTGCTCCTGTGGCTCCTCCCACAGACCCACTGCTGACTGCTCCTGTGGCTCCTCCCACAGACCCCCCGCTGACTGTTCCTGTGGCTCCTCCCACAGACCCCCTGCTGACTGCTCCTGTGGCTCCTCCCACAGACCCCTGCTGACTGTTCCTGTGGCTCCTCCCACAGACCCCCCGCTGACTGTTCCTGTGGCTCCTCCCACAGACCCCCCTGTTGACTGTTCCTGTGGCTCCTCCCACAGACCCCCTGCTGACTGCTCCTGTGGCTCCTCCCACAGACCCCCCGCTGACTGCTCCTGTGGCTCCTCCCACAGACCCCCTGCTGACTGCTCCTGTGGCTCCTCCCACAGACCCCCTGCTGACTGCTCCTGTGGCTCCTCCCACAGACCCCCCGCTGACTGTTCCTGTGGCTCCTCCCACAGACCCCCCTGTTGACTGTTCCTGTGGCTCCTCCCACAGACCCCCTGCTGACTGCTCCTGTGGCTCCTCCCACAGACCCCCCGCTGACTGCTCCTGTGGCTCCTCCCACAGACCCCCTGCTGACTGCTCCTGTGGCTCCTCCCACAGACCCCCTGCTGACTGCTCCTGTGGCTCCTCCCACAGACCCCCCGCTGACTGCTCCTGTGGCTCCTCCCACAGACCCCTGCTGACAGCTCCTGTGGCTCCTCCCACAGACCCCCTGCTGACTGCTCCTGTGGCTCCTCCCACTGACCCCCTGCTGACTGCTCCTGTGGCTCCTCCCACAGACCCCCTGCTGACTGCTCCTGTGGCTCCTCCCACAGACCCCCCGCTGACTGCTCCTGTGGCTCCTCCCACAGACCCCTGCTGACAGCTCCTGTGGCTCCTCCCACAGACCCCCTGCTGACTGCTCCTGTGGCTCCTCCCACTGACCCCCTGCTGACTGCTCCTGTGGCTCCTCCCACAGACCCCTGTTGACAGCTCCTGTGGCTCCTCCCACAGACCCCCCGCTGACTGCTCCTGTGGCTCCTCCCACAGACCCCCTGCTGACTGCTCCTGTGGCTCCTCCCACAGACCCCTGTTGACAGCTCCTGTGGCTCCTCCCACAGACCCCCTGCTGACTGCTCCTGTGGCTCCTCCCACAGACCCCCTGCTGACTGCTCCTGTGGCTCCTCCCACAGACCCCCCGCTGACTGCTCCTGTGGCTCCTCCCACAGACCCCCCGCTGACTGCTCCTGTGGCTCCTCCCACAGACCCCCCGCTGACTGCTCCTGTGGCTCCTCCCACAGACCCCTGTTGACAGCTCCTGTGGCTCCTCCCACAGACCCCCTGCTGACTGCTCCTGTGGCTCCTCCCACAGACCCCCCGCTGACTGCTCCTGTGGCTCCTCCCACAGACCCCCTGCTGACTGCTCCTGTGGCTCCTCCCACAGACCCCCCGCTGACAGCTCCTGTGGCTCCTCCCACAGACCCCCCGCTGACTGCTCCTGTGGCTCCTCCCACAGACCCCCGCTGACTGCTCCTGTGGCTCCTCCCACAGACCCCCCGCTGACAGCTCCTGTGGCTCCTCCCACAGACCCCCTGCTGACTGCTCCTGTGGCTCCTCCCACAGACCCCCCCGCTGACTGCTCCTGTGGCTCCTCCCACAGACCCCCTGCTGACTGCTCCTGTGGCTCCTCCCACAGACCCCCCGCTGACAGCTCCTGTGGCTCCTCCCACAGACCCCCTGCTGACTGCTCCTGTCGCTCCTCCCACAGACCCACTGCTGACTGCTCCTGTGGCTCCTCCCACTGACCCCCTGCTGACAGCTCCTGTGGCTCCTCCCACAGACCCCTGCTGACTGCTCCTGTGGCTCCTCCCACAGACCCCTGCTGACAGCTCCTGTGGCTCCTCCCACAGACCCCTGCTGACTCCTCCTGTGGCTCCTCCCACAGACCCACTGCTGACTGCTCCTGTGGCTCCTCCCACTGACCCCCTGCTGACAGCTCCTGTGGCTCCTCCCACAGACCCCTGCTGACTGCTCCTGTGGCTCCTCCCACAGACCCCTGCTGACAGCTCCTGTGGCTCCTCCCACAGACCCCTGCTGACTCCTCCTGTGGCTCCTCCCACAGACCCCTGCTGACTGCTCCTGTGGCTCCTCCCACAGACCCCCTGCTGACGGCTCCTGTGGCTCCTCCCACAGACCCCTGCTGACTGCTCCTGTGGCTCCTCCCACAGACCCCTGCTGACTGCTCCTGTGGCTCCTCCCACAGACCCCTGCTGACTGCTCCTGTGGCTCCTCCCACAGACCCCTGCTGACTGCTCCTGTGGCCCCTCCCACTGACCCCTGCTGACTGCTCCTGTGGCTCCTCCCACAGACCCCTGCTGACTGCTCCTGTGGCTCCTCCCACAGACCCCTGCTGACTCCTCCCACAGACCCCTGTATAAAGGCGATTGGGGCCTGAGCCCGGCCTCTCAGTCTCCAGGATGTAGCATGGTGGTCAATTGCTGCTTGTTCCTTCTTCCAGTCAATAAAAGCCAATATCTCGCCTTCACGTCTCAGAGAGAGTTATTGATGGTGCATCAGCTACCCTATCTACCTGTGAGGCAACTTTCAGGGATCTGTGGACGCGCACCCCCAGATCCCTCTGCTCCTCAACACTCCCAAATATCCTGCGTATTATCTGAGTGAAATCATAATTATTTTCTAAAGTCGAGTTCTGCGCCGAGAACCTGGGGTACGTTTAATGTCAGAGAAATGGTCATCCTGAAGTTCCTTTTCATCCAGGAAGGCAGAGGAGTGCCCCGAAGAATAGACGACGGTTAAACGTTCGAACCCCAAAGCTCCCCCCTCCCATTTACAAGCAGCAGCAAAGATACGGCCCCCACCTGCAAGCAGAGAAAACAATCGGTGCCCCCCCCACCGAGCGCTCGTCCGCAGCAGAGCATCGATAAAGACACAGGCCTGCAGAGCCTGGTTCACCCGGTAATCCCACATACCACAGGCCCTCATAACGGGAAAGGGGGTGTCCCCGGTCACACCAGATTCTCCAAAGCCCTCACGTGCAGCAAGAATCTCGGGCGGCTCTCTGTTAATACCATCAGCCCCCCCACCCCGCCCCCCCGCCTTTGGACACACCGTAAGTGCAGATGCTTCTGTGGTGCATTTGGGGAGGTGGGGGGGGAGGAGGCGGAGTAGAAGAGCAGTGAGCTGGAGTCGGGGCAGGGCGGAGTACCGAGCGGGTGTGTTGTGGTCAGGGTGGGTTTTGAGAGGAGTGGCTTGATGTGCTGCCATAAGGGGAGGGGTGATTACAGACAGGGGGAGGTCGGGTTCGGGAGGATGGGTGTACGAGGTGGAGCTGTGGTTTGATAGGGTTGTGTAAGGGGAGGGGTGATTACAGACAGGGGGAGGTCGGGTTCGGGAGGTGAGGGAGGATGGGTGTACGAGGTGGAGCTGTGGTTTGATAGGGTTGTGTAAGGGGAGGTGTGATTACAGACAGGGGGAGGTCGGGTTCGGGAGGTGAGGGAGGATGGGTGTACGAGGTGGAGCTGTGGTTTGATAGGGTTGTGTAAGGGGAGGTGTGATTACAGACGGGGGGAGGTCAGGTTCAGGAGGTGAGGGAGGATGGGTGTACGAGGTGGAGCTGTGGTTTGATAGGGTTGTGTAAGGGGAGGTGTGATTACAGACAGGGGGAGGTCGGGTTCGGGAGGTGAGGTGAGGATGGGTGTACCTGTGGTTTGATAGGGTTGTGTAAGGGGAGGTGTGATTACAGACAGGGGGAGGTCGGGTTCGGGAGGTGAGGGAGGACGGGTGTACGAGGTGGAGCTGTGGTTTGATAGGGTTGTGTAAGGGGAGGTGTGATTACAGACGGGGGGAGGTCGGGTTCGGGAGGTGAGGGAGGATGGGTGTACGAGGTGGAGCTGTGGTTTGATAGGGTTGTGTAAGGGGAGGGGTGATTACAGACGGGGAGGTCGGGTTCGGGAGGTGAGGGAGGATGGGTGTACGAGGTGGGGCTGTGGTTTGATAGGGTTGTGTAAGGGGAGGTGTGATTACAGACAGGGGGAGGTCGGGTTCGGGAGGTGAGGGAGGATGGGTGTACGAGGTGGAGCTGTGGTTTGATAGGGTTGTGTAAGGGGAGGTGTGATTACAGACGGGGGGAGGTCGGGTTCGGGAGGTGAGGGAGGATGGGTGTACGAGGTGGAGCTGTGGTTTGATAGGGTTGTGTAAGGGGAGGTGTGATTACAGACAGGGGGAGGTCAGGTTCAGGAGGTGAGGGAGGATGGGTGTACGAGGTGGAGCTGTGGTTTGATAGGGTTGTGTAAGGGGAGGGGTGATTACAGACAGGGGGAGGTCGGGTTCGGGAGGTGAGGGAGGATGGGTGTACGAGGTGGAGCTGTGGTTTGATAGGGTTGTGTAAGGGGAGGTGTGATTACAGACAGGGGGAGGTCGGGTTCGGGAGGTGAGGGAGGATGGGTGTACGAGGTGGAGCTGTGGTTTGATAGGGTTGTGTAAGGGGAGGTGTGATTACAGACAGGGGGAGGTCGGGTTCGGGAGGTGAGGGAGGATGGGTGTACGAGGTGGAGCTGTGGTTTGATAGGGTTGTGTAAGGGGAGGTGTGATTACAGACGGGGGGAGGTCAGGTTCAGGAGGTGAGGGAGGATGGGTGTACGAGGTGGAGCTGTGGTTTGATAGGGTTGTGTAAGGGGAGGTGTGATTACAGACAGGGGGAGGTCGGGTTCGGGAGGTGAGGGAGGATGGGTGTACGAGGTGGAGCTGTGGTTTGATAGGGTTGTGTAAGGGGAGGTGTGATTACAGACAGGGGGAGGTCGGGTTCGGGAGGTGAGGGAGGATGGGTGTACGAGGTGGAGCTGTGGTTTGATAGGGTTGTGTAAGGGGAGGTGTGATTACAGACGGGGGGAGGTCGGGTTCGGGAGGTGAGGGAGGATGGGTGTACGAGGTGGAGCTGTGGTTTGATAGGGTTGTGTAAGGGGAGGTGTGATTACAGACAGGGGGAGGTCGGGTTCGGGAGGTGAGGGAGGATGGGTGTACGAGGTGGAGCTGTGGTTTGATAGGGTTGTGTAAGGGGAGGTGTGATTACAGACGGGGGGAGGTCGGGTTCGGGAGGTGAGGGAGGATGGGTGTACGAGGTGGAGCTGTGGTTTGATAGGGTTGTGTAAGGGGAGGTGTGATTACAGACGGGGGGAGGTCAGGTTCAGGAGGTGAGGGAGGATGGGTGTACGAGGTGGAGCTGTGGTTTGATAGGGTTGTGTAAGGGGAGGTGTGATTACAGACAGGGGGAGGTCGGGTTCGGGAGGTGAGGGAGGATGGGTGTACGAGGTGGAGCTGTGGTTTGATAGGGTTGTGTAAGGGGAGGTGTGATTACAGACAGGGGGAGGTCGGGTTCGGGAGGTGAGGGAGGATGGGTGTACGAGGTGGAGCTGTGGTTTGATAGGGTTGTGTAAGGGGAGGTGTGATTACAGACGGGGGGAGGTCGGGTTCGGGAGGTGAGGGAGGATGGGTGTACGAGGTGGAGCTGAGGTTTGATAGGGTAGTGTAAGGGGAGGGGTGATTACAGACAGGGGGAGGTCGGGTTCGGGAGGTGAGGGAGGATGGGTGTACGAGGTGGAGCTGTGGTTTGATAGGGTTGTGTAAGGGGAGGTGTGATTACAGACAGGGGGTGGTCGGGTTCGGGAGGTGAGGGAGGATGGGTGTACGAGGTGGAGCTGAGGTTTGATAGGGTTGTGTAAGGGGAGGTGTGATTACAGACAGGGGGAGCTCGGGTTCGGGAGGTGAGGGAGGACGGGTGTACGAGGTGGAGCTGTGGTTTGATAGGGTTGTGTAAGGGGAGGTGTGATTACAGACAGGGGGAGGTCGGGTTCGGGAGGTGAGGGAGGACGGGTGTACGAGGTGGAGCTGTGATTTGATAGGGTTGTGTAAGGGGAGGTGTGATTACAGACAGGGGGAGGTCGGGTTCGGGAGGTGAGGTGAGGATGGGTGTACCTGTGGTTTGATAGGGTTGTGTAAGGGGAGGTGTGATTACAGACAGGGGGAGGTCGGGTTCGGGAGGTGAGGGAGGACGGGTGTACGAGGTGGAGCTGTGGTTTGATAGGGTTGTGTAAGGGGAGGTGTGATTACAGACGGGGGGGAGGTCGGGTTCGGGAGGTGAGGGAGGATGGGTGTACGAGGTGGAGCTGTGGTTTGATAGGGTTGTGTAAGGGGAGGTGTGATTACAGACAGGGGGAGGTGGGGTTCGGGAGGTGAGGGAGGATGGGTGTACGAGGTGGAGCTGTGGTTTGATAGGGTTGTGTAAGGGGAGGTGAGATTACAGATTGGGTGTGTGTGTGTGTGTGTGTGTGTGTGTGTGTGTTTGTGTGTGTGTGCGGTGTCACTGATAGAGATGTGTGTTTCTGTTTGTATGTGTGCATTTGTGTGTGTGTCTGTGTGTGTTGTGTCACGACAGAGAGATGTCTGTGTGTTTGTACCATGTGACTGATACAGAGACGTGTGTGCCTGTGTGTGCGGTGTCACTGATAGAGACGTGTGTTTCTGTTTGTACGTGTGCATTTGTGTGTGTGTCTGTGTGTGTGGTGTCACGACAGAGAGATGTCTGTGTGTTTGTACCATGTGACTGATACAGAGATGTGTGTGCCTGTGTGTGTGGTGTTGTGTGTTTCTGTTTGTATGTGTGCATTTGTGTGTGTGTCTGTGTGTGTTGTGTCACGACAGAGAGATGTCTGTGTGTTGGTACCATGTGACTGATACAGAGTTGTGTGTGCCTGTGTGTGTGGTGTTGTGTGTTTCCGATAGTGGGGGAGTCTAGGACCAGAGGGCACAGATAGAGTGGATGTGGAGAGAATGTTTCCTATAGTGGGAGAGTCCAGGACCAGAGGACACAGACAGAGTGGATGTGGAGAGGACGTTTCCTATAGTGGGGGAGTCTAGGACCAGAGGGCACAGATAGAGTGGATGTGGAGAGGATGTTTCCTATAGTGGGGGAGTCTAGGACCAGAGGGACACAGATAGAGTGGATGTGGAGAGGACGTTTCCTATAGTGGGGGAGTCTAGGACCAGAGGGCACAGATAGAGTGGATGTGGAGAGGATGTTTCCTATAGTGGGGGAGTCTAGGACCAGAGGGCACAGATAGAGTGGATGTGGAGAGGACGTTTCCTATAGTGGGGGAGTCTAGGACCAGAGGGCACAGATAAAGTGGATGTGGAGAGGATGTTTCCTATAGTGGGGGAGTCTAGGACCAGAGGGCACAGATAGAGTGGATGTGGAGAGGACATTTCCTATAGTGGGGGAGTCTAGGACCAGAGGGCACAGACAGAGTGGATGTGGAGAGGACATTTCCTATAGTGGGGGAGTCTAGGACCAGAGGGCACAGACAGAGTGGATGTGGAGAGGATGTTTCCTATACTGGGGGAGTCTAGGACCAGAGGGCACAGCCTCAGAATAGAAAGGAGATGAGGAGGAATTTTTTCAGCCAGTGGGTGGTGAGTCTTTCAAATTCATCTCCTGTGGAGGCAAAATCATTGGCTATGTTCGAATCAGAGGTTGATAGGTTCTTGGAGGGCGTAGCTTATGAGAATAGGTTGAGTGAACTTGGCCTTTTCTCCTTGGAGCAACAGAGGATGAGAGGTGACCTGATTGAGGTGTATCAGATGGTGAGGGGCATGGATCGAGTGGATAGTCAGAGGCCTTTTTCCCAGGGCTGAAATGGTTGCCACGAGAGGACACAGTTTTAAGGTGCTGGGGAGTAGGAACAGAGGGGATGTCAGGGGTAAGGTTTTCACACAGAGAGTGGTGGAATGCACTGTTGGCAGTGGTGGTGGGATCGGACACAATAGGGTTATTTAAGAGCCTCTTAGATAAGAGCTTAGAAAAGTAGAGGGCTAAGCACTGAGGATACTCTATGCGGTTTCTACCGTAGGTTACAGGGTCGGCACAACATTGTGGGCCGAAGGGCCTGTCACGTGCTGTAGATTTTCTATGTTTTATGTTCTGTGATTAGTCAGGGCGTCAAAGGTTACGGGGAGAAGAGAGGAGAATGAGGTTGAGCAGAATAATAAATCAGCCATGACGGAACGGCGGAGTAGACTCGATGGGCCGAATGGCCTGGTTCTGCTCCTGGTCTTCGACACGGAGCGGGGGATAAGGGGAAGGAGCTGGAAATGTTACAAGTGTCGTTCCCTGAATCAGAGATTAAAGTGACTTCGCAATTTTAAGAAGCTTTGACGGAACAGATCGCAAGGCTGCCTTCCCTGGCCTGGGTCGGCAACCAGCCACGCGAATCTAGAACTTCCCACACAAGATCTAAGGGGGAGACGGCGAAGGAAGCTGGTGCGATCCCGAACGATCTAACTTCAGTCTTGCCGCAGACTAGACAAGTCAGCCGAGCCACGTGGGAGATTCTGCAGGTGCTGGAACTCCACAGCAACACACCCCGGGCACACAGAAGTGCAGGAGGAACTCAGCAGGCCAGGCAGCGTCTACGGAGAGGAATAAACCGCCGACGATTCGGGCCCGGACCCTTCACCTGCGCGGTGCGAGAGGAAACCCACACGGTCACAGAGAGAGAGCATGCCAACTCCACACGGGCAGCACTGGAGGTCAGGGTTGAAACCCGCCCTCCGGCACCGAGGATGCTTCGCAACGGCTGCGATGTTGTGATCAAATTGTTTGGGGTGTCCGGGGAGGGGGTAGGGGTGTTGAAGGGGCTTGTCGTGTCCATTCCGGGGCTGGACTAGGTGAGGTCTGGTACTCCCAGGGGGAACGTGCCCGCCCCTAGCGCGCGATGTCAGCTCCAGCGGGCTGGGCGGGTGAGATCCGACGGCCAGCGAGAGGCGTTTCTGCTGTGCTCCGCGGAGCGCGAAGGGAGTGACAAGGCGGAGAAGACGTCACGGTCGTCCGCTGCAGCCGAGAAAGACCCCGGTTCGTGACGACCACTCGGACCTCCGGAACCGGACTTCCGAGGTCCAGAGAGAGCGTGGCTCTTCCACTTTGAAGACCCTCCCGCTCAGGTCTCCTGTTGTCGTTGGGTGCGACAGACAACCACCAGTCAAAATATCAGTTCCTAACCAAGTTATTGACGTTGGGGCGGGCGTGGCGCGAAAGGAACAGGAAGCAGACGAGTCACAGTGCTCAGATCCAAGTGACTCTGCAGGGTGCAGGGTGTCCCCTTGCGCACACACCGAGCGATCAACTCTTAAACTTCACTCAGTGTCACAGAGGTGTTACCCCGGCGACGAGTGAGGGACTTCACCTCACCCTCGGGTGCTTCGTCGAGTATCTGTGTGGAGTATCTGCTTTGAGCGTCCTATGGACTCGGACCCCAAACTCCCTCTGATCCCCCACACTGCCAGGAGTCTTACTATTAATACTCTATTCTGCCATCATATTTGACCTACCAAAATGAACCGCTTCACACTTATCTGGGTTGAACTCCATCTGCCACTTCTCAGCCCAGTTTTGCATCCTATCAATGTCCCGCTGTAACCTCTGACAGCCCTCCACACTATCCACAACACCCCCAACCTTTGTGTCACCAGCAAACTTACTAACCCACCCCTCCACTTCCTCATCCAGGTCATTTATAAAAATCACGAAGAGTCGGGGTCCCAGGACAGATCCCTGAGGCACGCCACTGGTCGCGGGCCTCCATGTGGAAGGGTGGTGGCTGTCTGTGGGCAAGGCAGATCCCGGGGTTGCGTACTGCCAGCGTACTTTGAATCTAAGCTGATCCCCTGTAAAACTAATTCGTGTTTGAGCTCCACTTGTCTTCCTAGTCACTTCTGTGCACGAGCCCCAGACAGGACGAGAACTGCCAGCTCTTGCCCAAAACCCTTCCCCTCGCCTCCCTCCTCCGGCTATCAGCCCTCCCTCTCTCTCTCCGTCCAGACGAGGGGTCTCAATCCAGAACGGCGACCGCCCGTTTCCCTTCGCAGGAGCTGTCCGAGCCGCTGAGCCCTCCACCAGCTCCATCTTGTTTGTCTCGCATCGTACCCTCCCTCGACTGTAAGGATGTGGTGGCCGGGGGAAGGCGATGGGGAGACGCTCCCGACGGCGTGCGCCTCAGCAGCCTGCGGGAGCCAGCTCCTCCGCGTACGGGTTAGCTACCGAGGCTGGCGACAGCGCTCCTGCTCCCGAACTGGCTTCATCTGTCATCCGCCCACAACGCCAGGGGCGTGTACGGAGACGTGAATTTGAAAGTTTAGTGGCTTGCTGTCCCGTCGCCCGTCTTTAACGCTGCTGATAGAAGCAGCTGAAGCAGTTTCTGGTTTGGTGGGGGGGAGTGACCGGCGTCCCCGACGACCTTCCAGGCCTTCTTCACGCACCTGCTCCTGTCAATGTCCTCAGCGGAGGGACGTCCACGTCCACGGATGCGCTGGGCTGTCCGTCCCACTCCCTGCGGTGCCCAGCGATCAGGGCTGGGGCATTTCCCGTACCAGGCGGTGATACAACTGGTCAGGGTGCTCCCAGTGGGGCCCCTGTAGAAGGCTTTGAGGACTTTGGGGGCTCGTGCTGAACTTCTTCAGTCGCCTGAGGTGAAAGGGACGCCGTTGTGCACTTTTTGCCCCAGAGCCGACGCGTACAGTCCGGGTGAGGCCATCGGCGATGCGTATACATCACTTGACACTACCCAGCTGCAGACCCGTTGATGTTGATCGGGCAGAGCCTGACTGCATTTCCTCCAAAATCACTTACTTTGTTAATTCACTGGGCAAGTAATCCACTGGCCCGGACTAATACCCAGCTAGTGGCGTGTCGGTTGTTCGTTGTGCGGGAGAGTGTGTACAGCGGAGAAGCCATTGCTCCGAGCTAGTTCCACTCTCTCAGATTAATCATTTTGTGAAGGGTTCTTTCATTTTGTAACAGATTTGAAAAATGTTGTAGACACACTGAAAACCCACAGCACGATACAGGCCCTTCGGCCCACAATGCTGTGCCGAACATGTCCCCCCGCCTTAGAAATTACCTAGGCTTACCCATAGTCCTCTGTTTTTCTAAGCTCCATGTACCTGTCCAGGAGTCTCTTGAAAGACCCTATCGTATCCGCCTCCACCACTGTCGCCGGCAGCCCATTCCACGCACTCACCACTCTCTGAGTAAAAAACTTACCCCTGACATCTCCTCTGTACCTACTCCCCAGCACCTTAAACCTGTGTCCTCTCGTGGCAACCATTTCAGCCCTGGAGAAAAAGCCTCTGACTATCCACACGATCAATGCCTCTCATCATCTTATCAGGTCACCTCTCATCCTCCGTCGCTCCGAGGAGAAAAAGGCCGAGTTCACTCAACCTATTCTCATAAGGCATGCTCCCCAATCCAGGCAACATCCTGGTAAATCTCCTCTGCACCCTTTCTACGGTTTCCACATCGTGTCTTTACTGCTGTTCACCTGTGGGGTATACAGGGGTATGTACTGTGTGCGTTCACTGCGTGACAATCCGTCGAGTTGGTGTTGTTTGCCCGTCATATCCGACGACGACAGGAGACCCGTGTGGGGGAGTTCTCAAAGTGGAAAAGCCGTCGCCTGGGGGCCAGTTCCCCTCCCTGGTCCTCGGGGGTCCGGGTCCAGCGGTACAAGTCGTCGTACAAATCAGAGGGTCTTCCTTGGCTGCAGTGGGTGACCGTGCCTCGCTATGCCCTCCGCCCTCCGCGGAGCATCGCAAAGCGTTGGATCTTGTCCGCGCAGCCCGCTGGATCTGACTCGGCAAGCTACCTCCGCCGAATCAGTTTCACGGCAGAAACTCACTGTTTCCTCGTGGGGGGTGAACACACCCCCGCCCCTTCTCAGCGATATCACAGCAAGAGAGTGGGTTGGATAACCAAGGGCTTGTGTATATAAAACATACGTCTCTTGAAGAACTATCTCGGGATAGGAGTCGGGACAAGCCACATAACCGGAAGAAACAGATTGAAACCACTGGGGCTTACATTCAGAAACAGCGTAAAACGGCTACACAGTTAGTATAATTATGTACAGTTACGTAACTGTGTGTGTATATAACATTATATACAGTTAGTTTATATATACACACACATATACACGCATACACACCCATATACATACATACACAGTAGACCTTCACTAATCCGACTACCTGTAATCTGGTTCCTTCGATAATCCGGCACTGAGTTCAAATATTCCGCGCAACAGTAATTTTAAATTCCCCGGGCCACCGTACCAACCTGCTGCGAATTGTTTTGGTTGCGCTAGATCTGTTCACGTGCTGGCGCGCTCTCGTAAGCACAGACAGGTGATTCCTGCTTGTTTTCCTGCATTTACTAGTATCATTTGGGTGAGGCGCGGTCGCCCGTTTCACCCACCAGCGGCGGGGGGGAGCTGGCGCATGCTGGGTCGGGTCCACCTTCTCGCCGCCTGCCGTCAGTCGCGCACTGCCCTCCGGCGTCGACCGGCCGGCGCTCCGTTCTCTTCTGCCTACGACCTCAGAACAGACGCAACGCGACCCGCTGAATTTAAGCATATTACTAAGCGGAGGAAAAGAAACTAGCGAGGATTCCCTCAGTAACTGCGAGGGAAGAGGGAAGAGCCCAGCGCCGAATCCCCGGCCGCCTGGCGGTTGTGTGAAATGCGGCGTATAGAAGACCCCCTTTCTCCGACTTCTGCTTCTGCTCACCCAGATGTGCTGCCACCAACATCAACAGTTTTTGAAGAAACCGTTGTGCCAGTTTCAGCACCAGTTCCTGATGCTTCACTCATTTTTCAGGATGAAGATGTTGATGATCCTGACAACCCCACACTTGCAGACGTGTAACTTTGCCTGAAGGTATATTAAACGTCTCACTTCGGAAGCAGAAGTACTCTACTGTTCTGTATAAGTTAATTCCCGTACATTTACCTGTACCCTCTATTTTATCTGCGCCTGTACAGTATATAACTTCATTAAAATTTCACTTGCTACTCATTTAATATTTCTGTTTCATTATTATCTAATGCACTGATTTACGTGATATTTTAAAGGTATGATGAAGCGGTCAGCTATTGCTTATTGTGATCCTTCTGTAATTCGGCATTTCCACTAATCCGGCACTCCTCAGGTCCCAATGGTGCCGGATTATAGAAGTTCGACCTGTATATATATATATATATACATAGCTAGGGTGCACAGTTCTGTAGTAATTTTATGTATTGCGCTGTACTGCTGCCACAAAAAATACAAATTTCATGACATATGTGAGTGATGATAAACCTGATTCTGATACGGAATTGTGGACTGAGAGTGGGAAGGGGGCAGGGAGAGGGGAATCATGGATGGGAAAGGGGAGGGAGCGGGAAGCACCAGAGAGACATTTTGTGATGATCGATAAACCAATTGTTTGTTTTCAATCGAATGACCTCGCCCGGCGTCTCAGGGCTGGGTGTGTCTGCACCCGCAACACCCCCCCAACCCCCGGGCACCCCTTCTCTGCCTCCCATCCCGCACCCCTCCCGCGGCACTCCACCCTCGCTATTCCTAACGTCGTCTGCTCCCGCCAGATTTATAAACTCGCTCTCCGCGCCCCGTTGAGCAATACAGTACTATGCAAAAGTCTTAGGCACACTAGCGATGGATACTGTGTGTGCCCGAGACCTTTACACAGTACCGTACGTTGCTGACAAGACAAAGCAGGAAAGGCAGTGGAACAGAAGGCTCTAGCAGGGGTGTCAAACTCATTTTAGCTCACGGGCCGGATTGAGCAAAATGCAGCTTCATGCAGGCCCGGATCAGTCGGACGCGTGCGAACGCAGCTTTCGTTGCCTCCGTTTTCTCAGCCTGCTCTCATGTGTCTCAGTCTCTGCTATAACTACAAAGTGTTTCACTTTACAAATTCCGTTTCTTATGAAGAAGACTGCCGAGCAAGACTGCCGAATAAACACTAAAAACCCTGAAAACCTGGTACCTGAATAAACTCAGCATTAGCCATATCATACACCATAGGCGCTTCGATTACTGGGGCCAGCTTTAATAGTAATTAGATATTATCTCGCGGGCCAAAGATAATTCCACCGCGGGCCGGATTTGGCCCGCGGGCCTTGAGTTTGACATATATGCCTACAGTGATGGCACAGCAAGTTGAACGTTGAACAAGGCGATAAAATGTTCACACACACAAAAAAAGTAATATCTATCAAGAGGGAATGATGTGAAGACTCCACAAATGCCTCCGAAGATAAGACCATAAGACCAGAATTAGGCCACTCAGCCCATCGACTGTTCTGCCATTCCACCACAGATGATTTACTATCCCTCTCAACACCATTCTCCTGCCTTCTCCACATGACCTTTGACGCCCTGACGAATCATGAACCTATCGGCCTCCGCTTTAAATACACCCAAAGGCTCGGCCTCCACAGCCGTCTGTGGCAACGAATTCCCCAGACTCACCTCCCTCGGGCTAAAGAAATTCCTCCTTGTCGCTAGTCCTAAATTGACATCCCTCTATTCTGAGGTTGTACCCTCTGGTCCCAGACTCCCCCACTATAGGAAACAACCTCTCCACATCCACTCTATCTGTGTCCTCTGGTCCTAGACTCCCCCACTATAGGAATCATCCTCTCCACATCCACTCTATCTGTGTCCTCTGGTCCTAGAGTCCCCCACTATAGGAAACATCCTCTCCACATCCACTCCATCTGTGTCCTCTGGTCCTAGACTCCCCCACTATAGGAATCATCCTCTCCACATCCACAATATCTGTGTCCTCTGATCCTAGACTCCCCCACTACAGGAATCATCCTCTCCACATCCACTCTATCTGTGTCCTCTGGTCCTAGACTCCCCCACTATAGGAAACATCCTCTCCACATCCACTCCATCTGTGTCCTCTGGTCCTAGACTCCCCCCACTATAGGAATCATCCTCTCCACATCCACAATATCTGTGTCCTCTGATCCTAGACTCCCCCACTACAGGAAACATCCTCTCCACATCCACACTATCTGTGTCCTCTGATCCTAGACTCCCCCCACTAAAGGAAACATCCTCTCCACATCCACTCTATCTGTGTCCTCTGATCCTAGACTCTCCCCACTATAGGAAACATCCTCTCCACATCCACTCTATCTGTGTCCTCTGATCCTAGACTCCCCCACTATAGGAAACATCCTCTCCACATCCACTCTATCTGTGTCCTCTGATCCTAGACTCCCCCACTACAGGAAACATCCTCTCCACATCCACAATATCTGTGTCCTCTGATCCTAGATTCCCCCACTATAGGAAACATCCTCTCCACATCCACTCTATCTGTGTCCTCTGATCCTAGACTCCCCCACTATAGGAAACATCCTCTCCACATCCACTCTATTCTGTGTCCTCTGGTCCTAGACTCCCCCACTATAGTAAACATCCTCTCCACATCCACTCTATCGGTGTCCTCTGATCCTAGACTCCCCCCACTATAGGAAACATCCTCTCCACATCCACTCTATCGGTGTCCTCTGATCCTAGACTCCCCCACTATAGGAAACATCCTCTCCACATCCACTCTATCTGTGTCCTCTGGTCCTAGACTCCCCCTCAATTGGAAACATCCTCTCCACATCCACTCTATCTGTGCCCTCTGGTCCCAGACTCCCCCACGATAGGAAACATCCTCTCCACATCCACTCTATCTGTGTCCTCTGGTCCGAGACTCCACCACTATAGGAAACATCCTCTCCACATCCACTCCATCTGTGCCCTCTGGTCCTAGACTCCCCCACTATAGGAAACATCCTCTCCACATCCACTCTATCTGTGTCCTCTGGTCCTAGACTCCCCCACTATAGGAAACATCCTCTCCACATCCACTCTATCTGTGTCCTCTGGTCCCAGACTCCCCCACTATAGGAAACATCCTCTCACATCCATTCTATCTGTGTCCTCTGGTCCCAGACTCCCCCACTATAGGAAACATCCTCTCCACATCCACTCTATCTGTGTCCTCTGGTCCTAGACTCCCCCACTATAGGAAACATTCTCTCCACATCCAAGCTATCTGTGTCCTCTGGTCCCAGACTCCCCCACTATAGGAAACATCCTCTCCACATCCACTCTATCTGTGTCCTCTGGTCCTAGACTCCCCCACTATAGGAAACATTCTCTCCACATCCACTCTCTCTGTGTCCTCTGGTCCCAGACTCCCCCACTATAGGAAACATCCTCTCCACATCCATTCTATCTGTGTCCTCTGGTCCCAGACTCCCCCACTATAGGAAACATCCTCTCCACATCCACTCTATCTGTGTCCTCTGGTCCTAGACTCCCCCACTATAGGAAACATCCTCTCCACATCCACTCTATCTGTGTCCTCTGGTCCTAGACTCCCCCACTATAGAAAAACATCCTCTCCACATCCACACTATCTGTGTCCTCTGGTCCTAGACTCCCCCACTATAGGAAACATTCTCTCCACATCCACTCTATCTGTGTCCTCTGGTCCCAGACTCCCCCACTATAGGAAACATCCTCTCCACATCCACTCTATCTGTGTCCTCTGGTCCTAGACTCCCCCACTATAGGAAACATTCTCTCCACATCCACTCTCTCTGTGTCCTCTGGTCCCAGACTCCCCCACTATAGGAAACATCCTCTCCACATCCATTCTATCTGTGTCCTCTGGTCCCAGACTCCCCCACTATAGGAAACATCCTCTCCACATCCACTCTATCTGTGTCCTCTGGTCCTAGACTCCCCCACTATAGGAAACATCCTCTCCACATCCACTCTATCTGTGTCCTCTGGTCCTAGACTCCCCCACTATAGAAAACATCCTCTCCACATCCACACTATCTGTGTCCTCTGGTCCTAGACTCCCCCACTATAGGAAACATTCTCTCCACATCCACTCTATCTGTGTCCTCTGGTCCTAGACTCCCCCACTATCGGAAACATCCTCTCCACATCCTCTCTATCAAGGAATTTCAACATTCGATAGGTTTCAATGAGATCGCTCCCCCCTCATTCTCCAGTAAGTACAGGCCCAGAGCCATCAGAAGCTACTCGTACTTTAACCGTTTCATTCCCAGAAACTTTCTCATGGACGTCCTGCAGACCCTCCACAATGCTCACTGCTCACAATGCTTCATAATGACGCGACTTTACATCCTTGCTTTGATATTTGTGGTGAACTACATATACCTGACTGGACACGCCCCCTGCTGACTGCTCCTGTGGCTCCTCCCACAGACCCCTGCTGACTGCTCCTGTGACTCCTCCCACAGACCCCTGCTGACTGCTCCTGTGGCTCCTCCCACAGACCCCTGTATAAAGGCGATTGAGGCCTGATGCCCGGCCTCATTCTCCGGGATGTAGTGTTGTTCATTCTTCCAGTCAATAAAAGCCAATATCTCGCCTTTACGTCTCAGAGTGAGTGATGCACCATCAACAACGTCTGTGGGAGGAGCCACAGGAGCAGTCAGCAGGGGTCTGTGGGAGGAGCCACAGGAGCAGTCAGCAGGGGGTCTGTGGGAGGAGCCACAGGAGCAGTCAGCAGGGGTCTGTGGGAGGAGCCACAGGAGCAGTCAGCAGGGGGTCTGTTGGGAGGAGCCACAGGAGCAGTCAGCAGGGGTCT
>NC_133141.1:74483268-74490940 GCF_048418815.1 Hemitrygon akajei | reverse complement strand
TCAACAGCGCCCAGCTGACAGAGGCACCATTGCTGGCATCCGACGGAGGGCTGTGAACGATTATCGATCGGGCAGAGCGGAAACAGAGGGAAACGGAAGAGGGGAATGGGAGGAACGTCGGGCTGTGATTTCTGCAAACGTACGCGTTGAAGGAAGCGGCCGGGTCGCTCGGCAGATCGGTCAGCGCCAGGGAACGGGGCGAGAAGCGTGACGCAGCAGGACTGGCCAGCTACGGCCGAGAGCAAACGTGGAGCTTGACGCGGAATATCAGGGCCAGATCGAGAGACGCTCCTCGAGCTTACAGGGCAAAAGCTGAGCGCTGTGCGTTTCTGCCTTCAGGGAGAACCGCTGCTGCTGGGACACATTAATCTGCCGGGCACCTGAAAATATGAGTCGGCAGGGACAGGGTGTGTGTTTATGTTAGTGACGGTGTTGCCCGTATTGACGGGCGACGGGACACGTCACTGACAATAGACAGCAGGTGCAGGAGTAGGCCATTCGGCCCTTTGAGCCAGCACCGCCATTCACTGTGATCATGGCTGATCATACACCATCAGTACCCCGTTCCTGCCCTCTCCCCATATCCCCTAACCCCGCTATCTATAAGATCTCTATCTAACTCTCTCTTGAATGCATCCAGAGAATTGGCCTCCACTGCCTTCTGGGGCAGAGCATTCCACAGATCCACAGCTCTCTGGGTGAAAAAGCTTTTCCTCAACTCCGTTCTAAACGGCCTACCCCCTTATTCATAAACTGTGGCCTCTAGTTCTGGACTCACCCATCAGCGGGAACATGTTTCCTGCCTCTAGCGTGTCCAATACCTTAATAATCTTATACGTTTCAATCAGATCCCCTCTCATCCTTCTAAATTCCACTGTATATAAGCCCAGTCGCTCCAATCTTTCAACATACGATGGGAATGGAAGGATTTTCCATTTCTGGGCACGCTCTCAGATCAGGCACAGCCCTAAACTGCCGAAACCACAGAAGTTACTTCAGTAACTCTCTCCCGTGCACACCCCAACACAGTTAGATCGGCAGCGGCTCGGCCAGGCCGTGGGAGGCTCGGCGCTGCGTCTGGGAGACGGAGCCGGCTCCAGTCTCAGCTCCCGGAGCAGACGGTCACAGTGCCCGTGACGCCCAACCCGACACGCTGCCCGCGCGGGGACCGCCGGAGAGTGGCACAGCAGCACGTTTGGCTGGAGGAAACCGGCAGGTCGAGGGGGCAGCGGCGAAACTTAAGGGATTGCCGATGGCTCAGGGACCGAGAGCGGGGCAGGGGAGACGGCCTGTGTTGCACACGGGCGATGGGTGAGGCAGGAGCCCGGGCGCCTGGAAGGGAGAGGCGGGGTGGGGTTTGTGATAAACCTTAACTGCTGGTGCTTCAGGTGGGGGGGGGGGGGGCGGAAGTGATGAGTTATCACCTTGCAGCTGAGGTCTCTGCTATCTAGACACAATCTGACCTCTCAATGTAATACCTGCCCAGCAGATCTGCGGCCCACCCTATCTTTGAACAATCTTTATAGAAAGCTCGAGCACAGTCAACAGTTCGTTCGTCCCATCTAGTCCGTGCGGAAACTATTCAAGCAGCCTACTCCCATCGACCCGCACCGGGCCACACCCCTCCACACCCCCTGTACCCACCCCAAACTTCTCTTAAACGTTGAAATCGAGCTGGTGCGCACCATCTACGTTGATAGATAGATAGATAGATAGATAGATAGATACTTTATTCATCCCCATGGGGAAATTCAACTTTTTTTCCAATGTCCCATACACTTGTTGTAGCAAAACTAATTACATACAATACTTAACTCAGTAAAAAATATGATATGCATCTAAATCACTATCTTGGGCAGCTCGTTCCATACTCCACCGCCCTCTGAGTGAAGAAGCACCCCCCCCCCACCCCCAGGTTCCCCTTAAAGGTCTCACCTTTCACCCTTAATCCATGACCTCTAGTTCTAGTCTCACCCGACCTCGGTGGAAAAGGCCTGCTTGCATTTACCCTGTCTTTAGGCCCCCTCTATCAAACCTCCCCTCGATCTTAGGGAATGAAGCTCTAACCTTTATTTATTTATTCATCGATAGGTTGATTGACTGATTCAGATACAGGGCGGGGTAGGCCCTGCTGGCCCTCCGAGACGCGGCGCCCACCGATCCCCCGATTTAATCCCAGCTTAGTCAGAAAGGTTTAATATCACCGGCATAAGTCATGAAATCTGTTCACTTTACAGCACCAGTACTTTGAAATACATGATAAATAAATAGAGGGAAAACCTGAATCACGCTAAGTATATAGCGAAGTGAAAACAAGTCGTGTAAAAGAACCCAAATTTAAAAAAAGTAGTGAGGTAGTGGATTCAACGTCAGTTTAGAAACCGAGTGGCGGAGGGGGAGAAGCTGTTCCTGAATCGTTGAGTGTGTGTCTTCAGGCTCCTGTACCTCCTCCCTGATGGCAGAGGGGAAGAAGCTGTTCCTGAATCGTTGAGTGTGTGTCTTCAGGCTCCTGTATCCCCTCCCTGATGGCAGAGGGGAAGAAGCTGTTCCTGAATCGTTGAGTGTGGGTCTTCAGGCTCCTGTACCCTCTCCCTGATGGCAGAGGGGAAGAAGCTGTTCCTGAATCGTTGAGTGTGTGTCTTCAGGCTCCTGTACCCCCTCCCTGATGGCAGAGGGGAAGAAGCTGTTCCTGAATCGTTGAGTGTGTGCCTTCAGGCTCCTGTACTTCCTTCCTGACGGTAAAAGTGTAAAGAGGGCAAGCCCTGGGTGGTGGAGGGTCCTTAATGCTGGGTGCTGCCTTCCCGAGGCACCGCTCCCTGAAGGCATCCTGGATACTGCAGAGGCTGGTACCCATGGTGGAGCTGACTAACTTTACAACTTTCTGCAACTTAATTCAATCCTGTGCAGTAGTCCCTCCCCCCTCCCCAATGCTCCCCATGGCACATCTGGAGAAGTTTCTACACCACACACAAAATGCTGGTGGAACACAGCAGGTCAGGCAGCATCTATAGGGAGAAGCACTGTCGACGTTTCGGGCCGAGACCCTTCATCAGGAATCAAAACAGGTTCAATACCGCCCCCTGCTGACCGGGAGGATTCAGGAGAGTGGTCCCAACATCTAAAACAGGTTCAATACCGCCCCCTGCTGACCGGGAGGATTCAGGAGAGTGGTCCCAACATCTAAAACAGGTTCAATACCGCCCCCTGCTGACTGGGAGGATTCAGGAGAGTGGTCCCAACAGCTAAAACAGGTTCAATACCACCCCCTGCTGACCGGGAGGATTCAGGAGAGTGGTCCCAACATCTAAAACAGGTTCAATACCGCCCCCTGCTGACCGGGAGGATTCAGGAGAGTGGTCCCAACATCTAAAACTGGTTCAATACCGCCCCCTGCTGACCGGGAGGATTCAGGAGAGTGGTCCCAACATCTAAAACAGGTTCAATACCGCCCCCTGCTGACCGGGAGGATTCAGGAGAGTGGTCCCAACATCTAAAACAGGTTCAATACCGTCCCCTGCTGACCGGGAGTGTGAGGAGGATTCGGGAGAGTGGTCCTAACATCTAAAACAGGTTCAATACCACCCCCTACTGACCGGGAGGATTCAGGAGAGTGGTCCCAACATCTAAAACAGGTTCAATACCGCCCCCTACTGACCCGGAGGATTCAGGAGAGTGATCCCAACATCTAAGACAGGTTCAATACCGCCCCCTGCTGACCGGGAGTGTGAGGAGGATTCAGGAGAGTGGTCCCAACATCTAAAACAGGTTCAATACCGCCCCCTGCTGACCGGGAGTGTGAGGAGGATTCAGGAGAGTGGTCCCAACATCTAAAACAGGTTCAATACCGCCCCCTGCTGACCGGGAGTGTGAGGAGGATTCAGGAGAGTGGTCCCAACATCTAAAACAGGTTCAGTATCTCCCCCTACTGACCGGGAGTGTGAGGAGGATTCAGGAGAGTGGCCCCAACATTTACAACAACAACACACACAAAACGCTGGTGGAACACAGCAGGCCAGGCAGCACCTATAGGGAGAAGCACTATCCACGTTTCAGGCCGAGATCCTTCGTCAGTGTTTCAGTTGACATACCAAATCTCCTCAGACTCCTGATGAAATACAGCTGCTGTCTTGCCCTCTTCATGATTTACAACGGCCGACAAACCTACCGACCGCTACGTGCTTGGAGCAAACCCAAGCGGTCGTGGGGAAGAACCTATCTTGATTGAATCCTCATCACGTTCTACAACTCCACCGAGTTTGGAGTCTTCTGCAAATTCACAAATCATACCCATCCAGTGCGTTTATATCCGGGCAGGCCTTCTGTCACCCATCTAATTTCTGATCCGGTTCACCTTCATTGGCTTGGATTAAATATTCCACCATCTTCTGGTCCTTTCTACCATGAAGAAAATGGTTAAAAGCCTCACTAAAGTCCAGTTGTGGGTGGCTGGGTGGAGATGCGTCTCTACCAAAGGAGGTGTGAGGTGTTCCTTCCCTCTGCTAGCCTGCAGGTCACCCTTGGGCAAGGTGTAGCACCTGCTCAGCCCCCCGATCTGCGTCTCGTGAACAGACAGACAGACTTTATTGATCCCGAGGGAAATTGGGTTTCGTTACAGCCGCACCAACCAAGAATAGTGAAGAAATACAGCAAAATAAAACCATAAATAATTAAATAATAATAAGTTAATCATGCCAAGTGGAAATAAGTCCAGGACCAGCCTATTGGCTCAGGGTGTCTGACACTCCGAGGGAGGAGTTGTAAAGTTTGATGGCCACAGGCAGGAATGACTTCCTATGACGCTCAGTGTTACATCTCGGTGGAATGAGTCTCTGGCTGAACGTACTCCTGTGCCTAACCAGTACATTATGGAGTGGATGGGAGACATTGTCCAAGATGGCATGCAACTGGAACAGCATCCTCTTTTCAGACACCACCGTCAGAGAGTCCAGTTCCACCCCCACAACATCACTGGCCTTACGAATTAGTTTGTTGATTCTGTTGGTGTCTGCTACCCTCAGCCTGCTGCCCCAGCACACAACAGCAAACACAATTGCACTGGCCACCAGACTCGTAGAACATCCTCAGCATTGTCCGGCAGATGTTAAAGTACCTCAGTCTCCTCAGGAAATAGAGACGTGGGAGGAGGTGGTGGACAGTCACAAGTCTTTGTGGTGCGACTACTGACACCAGGCAGACGATCTCTGAAGTGTTGATAATGGCTGGGGGTCACCCGTCTGGTAAAGACACAGCCCAGAAGAAACCACTTCTGTAGAAACATTTGCCAAGAGCAATCACAGTCATGGAAAGACAGTGATCGCCCACGTCATACGACATAATGAATAGATGATTGTAATTTGTACTATTTTATGTACTGCTCTGTACTGTTGCCTTGTTACCCGGAAGAAGGCAATGACAAATCACTTCTGTAGAAACATTTGCCAAGAACAAAACTGATTGTGGAAAGACCGAGATCACCTGGTGCATATTGAACGCGTGCATTCATACCCCAACTCCAATTTTTGATCTGCAGATTGTCTAAAATTGTCCCACAGTGACATCACTAATAAAGTTCAAAGTAAAGTTACTGCCAGATACCACCATGAGATTCATTGTCTTGCAGATATTTCAGGAAAAAGATATAGAATAGAATTTATGAAGAGCTATACACAAACAAAGGCTGACATAACCAATAAACTGAGACTGTGAGTTGAGGGTCTTCGAAAGAGAGTCTGTAGGTTGTGGAATCAGTTCAGAATTGTGCTGATGGTAGAGGGGTAATAACTGTTCCTGAACATGATGGTGTGGGACGTGAAACTCCTGTACCTCCTTCCTGATGGTTGAGGGGTAATAACTGTTCCTGAACCTGGTGGTGTGGGTCCTGAGGCTCCTGTACCTCCTTCCAGATGGTTGAGGGGGGTAATAACTGCTCCTGAACCTGGTGGTGTGGGACCTGAGGCTGCTGTACCTCCTTCCTGATGGTTCAGGGGTAATAACTGTTCCTGAACATGGTGGTGTGTGTCCTGAGGTTCCTGTACCTCCTTCCTGATGGTTGAGGGGTAATAACTGTTCCTGAACCTGGTGACATGGGACCTGAGGCTCCTGTACCTCCTTCCTGATGGTTCAGGGGTAATAACTGTTCCTGAACCTGGTGGCGTGGGACCTGAGGCTCCTGTACCTCCTTCCTGATGGTTGAGGGGATAATAACTGCTCCTGAACCTGGTGGTGTGGGTCCTGAGGCTCCTGTACCTCCTTCCTGATGGTTGAGGGGGTGATAACTGTTCCTGAACCTGGTGGCATGGGACCTGAGGCTCCTGTACCTCCTTCCTGATGGTTGAGGGGTAATAACTGTTCCTGAACCTGGTGGTGTGGGTCCTGAGGCTCCTGTACCTCCTTCCTGATGGTTGAGGGGTAATAACTGTTCCTGAACCAGGTGGCGTGGGTCCTGAGGCTCCTGTACCTCCTCCCTGATGGTTGAGGGGTGATAACTGTTCCTGAACCTGGTGGTGTGGGTCCTGAGGCTCCTGTACCTCCTTCCTGATGGTTGAGGGGTAATAACTGTTCCTGAACCAGGTGGCGTGGGTCCTGAGGCTCCTGTACCTCCTCCCTGATGGTTGAGGGGTGATAACTGTTCCTGAACCTGGTGGTGTGGGTCCTGAGGCTCCTGTACCTCCTTCCTGATGGTTGAGGGGTAATAACTGTTCCTGAACCTGGTGGTGTGGGACCTGAGGCTCCTGTACCTCCATCCTGATGGTTGAGGGGTAATAACTGTTCCTGAACCAGGTGGCGTGGGTCCTGAGGCTGCTTTCCACAAAAGACCAAGGTCAGCCATGTCATACCCACACGGCACAGAATGATGACCATTTGAACATATCGATCATGCTGCCTTCATCGATCTCCTTGTCTTGTTAATCAAAAAAAGCCCAAAAAGCAGTCTTGTGATGACAAGAGATCACTTTTGTGGTGAGAGATACGTTGGGGACATTTAAGAGACTCTTAATGGTGGGAGGGAAGGGCCAGGTTGACGTCGGAACAGGCTGCAAGATTGCCACTGTGTGGGCCTAAGGGTCTGTACTGTTCTGCATGAAAAGCTACAGACGAAGCCTCTCATTTCAGCAGGTTTCATGTGCCACCTCCAGCTGATTGTGAACTGAAATCTGCTGCGTGAGGACAATCTTTGTTCCCACCCCCCCCGAACCTTCAGCCAGAAGATCTCGCCCGCACATCGTGTGACCTTCACACTTCAGTGAGAAGGCGCTCGCTGGCGGATGCACCTGACTTTCGATGCTGTCAGCCGCGCAGTCCCTCCGCCAAGGTCCGCCCGCTCGAGTGTGGGCGTAGAGAGCACCGGAGTGTGACTGCGACCAACACCCAGTGCAAGGTGAAATGCTCCTCCAGACTCGAGCGGAGACAGAGATGCTTTGTCTTTCCTGATGATTCAGAATCACGTTGAATATCATGATATGAAACACGTCGCTCTGCGGCAACTAAACTGCAGTTGGAAATATATTTTTAAAAAATTACATTATAAACACGAGAAGATCTGCAGATTCTAGAAATCCAGAAGCAGCAGAGACACAAAATGCTGCAGGAACCCAGCAGGTCCCGCAGCATCGATGGAAATGAATGAAGTGGAAAGGAAAGGTCTCGGCCCGAAACGCCCACTGTTTATTCA
>NC_133141.1:74455768-74478268 GCF_048418815.1 Hemitrygon akajei | reverse complement strand
CTCTCTCTCTCTGTCTCTCCCTCTCTCTCTCTCTGTCTCTCTCTCTCTCTCTGTCTCTCTCTCTCTCTCCCCCCCCCCCCAAAAGGGAAAAAGGGGTGCCTACATTTAACGACTACGACCTCCCAACGCGACCGTAAGGCCGTTCCGCCCATCGGCTCCGCACCGCCTTTACGTCACGGCTGATCTACGTCTGGGTTGTACGCGCGGTACTGCACGGGGAGGAGGGGGTCGGATGGCGACCCGATCCCGTTAAAAACCCAGAGCTGCAGAAACGCCAACCGAAGCTCCGAAGGAGAGGAAGGGTCTTCCGAGATGGGCCACACCTGGGGGGGGGGAGTGAGGGGGCAACCGGCCCAGGAGAGAGGCCTGCCAGCGACCTGGGCCCCACTAGGGGGGTGCTGGGCTTAAGGAGAAGAAGGTTGGAGAGAGCAGTCAATTCCCCGGACGGCCAAGGTGGGGTTTTTATGTCGACTTCCTGAGAGGAGGGGGAGGGCCACTGGCAAAGCTCTTGCCCCTCGAGGCACGCGGAGCTGAGCTGCCTCCTTGGAGTGTTCGCTCACCCTTCCGGAGCAGCTTCTCACCGTATCGGGATAGGAGTTTCAGGCTGCGCGACATTAAACAGGAGAGAAAAGGAACCTTCGGCCCACAACGCTGTGCCCAACCAATTAAATGAGTAAGCAAGTCTCCAACTGAACAAACGCCCTCCGCCTACAGATGCCCATATCCCTCCGTTTCCCAGTACAAGCCTGCCTGCAATTCAACGTTCATTCCGGAGATTCCAGAACTCAGACAAACGAGGGGTGACCTCGTTGAAACCTATCGAATGGTGAAGGGCCTCAACAGAGTGGATGTGGAGAGGACGTTTCCTATAGTGGGGGAGTCTAGGACCAGAGGACACAGATAGAGTGGATGTGGAGAGGATGTTTCCTATAGTGGGGGGAGTCTAGGACCAGAGGACACAGATAGAGTGGATGTGGAGAGGTTGTTTCCTATAGTGAGGGAGTCTGGGACCAGAGGAAACAGATAGAGTGGACATGGAGTGGATGTTTCCTATAGTGGGGGAGTCTAGGACCAGAGGAAACAGTTAGAGTGGATGTGGGGAGGATGTTTCCTATAGTGGGGGAGTCTAGGACCAGAGGACACAGATAGAGTGGACGTGGAGAGGATGTTTCCTATAGTGGGGGAGTCTAGGACCAGAGGACACAGATAGAGTGGATGTGGAGAGGTTGTTTCCTATAGTGAGGGAGTCTGGGACCAGAGGGAAACAGATAGAGTGGATGTGGAGAGGATGTTTCCTATCGTGGGGGAGTCTAGGACCAGAGGACACAGATAGAGTGGATGTGGAGAGGATGTTTCCTATAGTGGGGGAGTCTAGGACCAGAGGACACAGATACAGTGGATGTGGAGAGGATGTTTCCTATAGTGGGGGAGTCTAGGACCAGAGGGCACAGATAGAGTGGATGCCGAGAGGATGTTTCCTATAGTGGGGGGAGTCTAGGACCAGAGGACACAGATAGAGTGGATGTGGAGAGGATGTTTCCTATAGTGGGGGAGTCTATGACCAGAGGACACAGATAGAGTGGATGTGGAGAGGATGTTTCCTATAGTGGGGGAGTCTAGGACCAGAGGGCACAGATAGAGTGGATGTGGAGAGCATGTTTCCTATAGTGGGGGAGTCTATGACCAGAGGACACAGATAGAGTGGATGTGGAGAGGATGTTTCCTACAGTGGGGGAGTCTATGACCAGAGGACACAGATAGAGTGGATGTGGAGAGGATGTTTCCTATAGTGGGGGAGTCTATGACCAGAGGACACAGATAGAGTGGATGTGGAGAGGATGTTTCCTATAGTGGGGGAGTCTATGACCAGAGGACACAGATAGAGTGGATGTGGAGAGGATGTTTCCTATAGTGGGGGAGTCTAGGACCAGAGGACACAGATAGAGTGGATGTGGAGAGGATGTTTCCTATAGTGGGGGAGTCTAGGACCAGAGGACACAGATAGAGTGGATGTGGAGAGGATGTTTCCTATAGTGGGGGAGTCTATGACCAGAGGACACAGATAGAGTGGATGTGGAGAGGATGTTTCCTATAGTGGGGGAGTCTAGGACCAGAGGACACAGATAGAGTGGATGTGGAGAGGATGTTTCCTATAGTGGGGGAGTCTATGACCAGAGGACACAGATAGAGTGGATGTGGAGAGGATGTTTCCTATAGTGGGGGAGTCTAGGACCAGAGGACACAGATAGAGTGGATGTGGGGAGGATGTTTCCTATAGAGGGGGAGTCTAGGACCAGAGGACACAGATAGAGTGGATGTGGAGAGGATGTTTCCTATAGTGGGGGAGTCTAGGACCAGAGGACACAGATAGAGTGGATGTGGACGAATTTCTTTAGCCAGAGAGTGGTGAATCCAAGAACCTTTATAGAATAAATTAGAGACCGCACCAACAGGGCAGACAACCGGTGTGTAAAAGACAACAATTTGTACAAATACAAAAGAAAAATAATAATAATAAACAAATTAGCAATAAGTATCAAGAACATGAGATGAAGAGTCCTTGAAAGTGAGTCCATTGGTTGTGGGAACATTTTAGTGATGGGATGAGTGAAGTTGAAGGGTGATATCTGTCCCTGAACCTGGTGGTGTGGGACCTGAGGCTCCTGTACCTCCTTCCTGATGGTTGAGGGGTAATAACTGTTCCTGAACCTGGTGGTGTGGGTCCTGAGGCTCCTGTACCTCCTTCCTGATGGTTGAGGGGTAGTAACTGTCCCTGAACCTGGTGGTGTGGGACCTGAGGCTCCTGTACCTCCTTCCTGATGGTTGAGGGGTAATAACTGTTCCTGAACCTGGTGGTGTGGGTCCTGAGGCTCATGTACCTCCTTCCTGATGGTTGAGGGGTAATAACTGTTCCTGAACCTGGTGGTGTGGGTCCTGAGGCTCCTGTACCTCCTTCCTGATGGTTGAGGGGGTAATAACTGTTACTGAACTTGGTGGTGTGGGACCTGAGGCTCCTGTACCTCCTTCCTGATGGTTGCGGGGGTAATAACTGTTCCTGAACCTGGTGGTGTGGGACCTGAGGCTCCTGTACCTCCTCCCTGATGGCTGAGGGGTAATAACTGTCCCTGAACCTGGTGGTGTGGGACCTGAGGCTCCTGTACTTCCTTCCTGATGGTTGAGGGGTAATAACTGTCCCTGAACCTGGTGGTGTGGGTCCTGAGGCTCCTGTACCTCCTTCCTGATGGTTGAGGGGTAATAACTGTTCCTGAACCTGGTGGTGTGGGACCTGAGGCTCCTGTACCTCCTTCCTGATGTTAGTTGGAGGGGATTTGCAAGGACCTGTCACCCTTGTTTGTCTTAATGGCCCTGGTGTTGAGATTGGGAGATGGGTGGCCGCGAAGCCTAACATTTCACGCGCCAGTGATTAAGGGTCCTTTTCCTGCTACTGTCTGTAAGGAGGTCATACGTGCTCCCTGTGTCCGCCTGGGTTTTCCTGCAGGCATCCCGGTTTCCTCCCAGATTCCTCAGGCTGGTGAGTTGCAGGCTGCCTCCCGCACCTCCTCGGACTGTGTGTGCCGTTGACGCAAATGACTCCTCTCAATGTCCGCTTCAACGTACAGGAGACAGGTATCCTGACAGAGCATCACACCTCCAAACGATGTCCCCCTCCACAGACACTGCCCGACCTGCTGAGTTCCTCCAGCATTTTGTGTGTATGTGTGTGTGTCTGTGAGAGAGACAGAGAGAGTGTGTGTGTCTGTGAGAGAGAGACAGAGAGAGAGAGTGTGTGTCTGTGAGAGAGAGAGAGCGTGTGTGTGTCTGTGAGGGAGAGACAGAGAGAGAGTGTGTGTGTCTGTGAGAGAGACAGAGAGAGTGTGTGTGTGTCTGTGAGAGAGAGACAGAGAGAGAGAGTGTGTGTCTGTGAGAGAGAGAGTGTGTGTGTGTCTGTGAGAGAGAGACTGAGAGAGAGTGTGTGTGTGTGTCTGTGTCTGTGAGAGAGACAGAGAGAGTGTGTGTGTGTCTGTGAGAGAGAGACAGAGAGAGAGAGTGTGTGTCTGTGAGAGAGAGAGTGTGTGTGTGTCTGTGAGAGAGAGACTGAGAGAGAGTGTGTGTGTGTGTCTGTGTCTGTGAGAGAGAGAGTGTGTGTCTGTGAGAGAGAGTGTGTGTGTGTCTGTGAGAGAGAGAGAGAAAGAGAGTGTGTCTGTGTGTGAGAGAGAGAGTGTCTGTGTGTGAGAGAGTGTGTGTGTGTCTGTGAGAGAGAGAGAGTGTGTGTGTCTGTGAGAGAGAGAGAGCGTGTGTGTGTCTGTGAGGGAGAGACAGAGAGAGAGTGTGTGTGTCTGTGAGAGAGACAGAGAGAGTGTGTGTGTGTCTGTGAGAGAGAGACAGAGAGAGAGAGTGTGTGTCTGTGAGAGAGAGAGTGTGTGTGTGTCTGTGAGAGAGAGACTGAGAGAGAGTGTGTGTGTGTGTCTGTGTCTGTGAGAGAGACAGAGAGAGTGTGTGTGTGTCTGTGAGAGAGAGACAGAGAGAGAGAGTGTGTGTCTGTGAGAGAGAGAGTGTGTGTGTGTCTGTGAGAGAGAGACTGAGAGAGAGTGTGTGTGTGTGTCTGTGTCTGTGAGAGAGAGAGTGTGTGTCTGTGAGAGAGAGTGTGTGTGTGTCTGTGAGAGAGAGAGAGAAAGAGAGTGTGTCTGTGTGTGAGAGAGAGAGTGTCTGTGTGTGAGAGAGTGTGTGTGTGTCTGTGAGAGAGAGAGAGTGTGTGTGTCTGTGAGAGAGAGACAGAGAGAGAGAGAGAGAGTGTGTGTCTGTGTGTGAGAGAGAGACTGTGTGTGTGAGAGAGAGAGTGTGTGTGTCTGTGTGAGAGAGAGAGAGAGTGTGTGTGTCTGTGAGAGAGAGAGTGTGTGTGTGTGTCTGTGTGTGAGAGAGAGACTGTGTGTGAGAGAGAGTGTGTGTGTGTCTGTGAGAGAGAGACAGAGAGAGTGTGTGTGTGTCTGTGAGAGAGAGACAGAGAGAGTGTGTGTGTGTGTGTGTGTGTCTGTGTGTGAGAGAGAAAGTGTGTGTCTGTGAGAGAGAGTGTGTGTGTGTCTGTGAGAGAGAGAGAGTGTGTGTGTCTGTGAGAGAGACAGAGAGAGAGTGTGTGTATGTCTGCGTGTGTGAGAGAGAGTGTGTGTCTGTGTGAGAGAGAGTGTGTGTGTGTCTGTGTGTGAGAGAGAGAGTGTGTCTGTGTGAGAGAGAGTGTGTGTGTCTGTGTGAGAGAGAGAGTGTGTCTGTGAGAGAAAGTGTGTGTGTGTCTGTGTGAGAGAGAGAGAGAGAGTGTGTGTTTGTGTGTGAGAGAGAGAGAGTGTGTGTCTGTGTGAGAGAGAGAGAGTGTGTGTGTCTGTGTGTGTGAGAGAGAGTGTCTGTGTGAGAGAGAGAGAGTGTGTGTGTCTGTGTGAGAGAGAGAGTGTGTGTGTCTGTGTGAGAGAGTGTGTGTGTCTGTGTGAGAGAGAGTGTGTGTGTCTGTGTGAGAGAGTGTGTGTGTCTGTGAGAGAGAGAGTGTGTGTGTGTGAGTGTGTGTGTCTGTGAGAGAGAGTGTGTGTGTGTGTGTCTGTGTGAGAGAGAGAGAGTGTGTCTGTGTGAGAGAGTGTGTGTGTCTGTGTGTGAGAGAGAGTGTGTGTGTCTGTGTGAGAGTGTGTGTGTCTGTGAGAGAGAGTGTGTGTCTGTGTGAGAGTGTGTGTGTGTCTGTGAGAGAGAGAGTGTGTGAGAGTGTGTGTGTGTCTGTGAGAGAGAGAGAGTGTGTGTCTGTGTGAGAGTGTGTGTGTGTCTGTGAGAGAGAGAGAGTGTGTATGTGTGTGTGTGTGTGTGTGTGTGTGTGTGTGTGTGTGTGTGTGTGTGTGTGTGTGTTGTACAATTCAAAACACACACTTTGGTTGCGAAAGTACCCTGAATCCTTGCCACGCTCTCCAGTCCCGGTAAAATCTCCTCTGCACCCTCACCACGTCCTCCCTACAAGGAGGCAACCAGAACTGAGCACCGTGCTCCAAGTGTCACGATAGAGGACAGCAAAGAGAGTTAACTAGCTCAGCTCAAAGAACGTACGATTAAGAACCTTTTAGAGTCGTTTCTCACAGTGACATTCTTAGAAGGCCAGTAATACTGATAGAGTAGATTTTTCCACGGGCCTCCCACCTAACCAGGCTGCTGATTTTCAAGCACTCTGAATCCTACGAAAGCCGGAAATGGCTTACAGAAGAGTTACACTTCACTCTGCTTTTATTATAAATAGCAGTGAATTGAGCCACTGGAAAATTCGGAGACTCTGCTGAGCAGCGACACAGCCAGAAGCGATGACTGATTTACGGTCCAGCTGAGAACGGCGTCGCACAGAATCCTCTCAAACCGCGACAGAGACGCCTCTGAGGCTCACCCTGCACCACCTTCTCTCCCCCGTGTGAGGAGAATGCCACCACCACCGGCAATAATTCAAAGAATGACAAGTGTGTGCATGGGGTCCTTGGCTTCGCACGACTACAGGCCACACCGGTGGAAAACATTTATAGAGGCCACGGAGTCACAGCAGAGGAGCAGGCCGCTCGGCCCATCTAGTCCGTGCTGGACCATTTAAGCTGCCCACTCCCATCGACCCGCACCCCTCCCATCCAGGTACCGATCCGAACTTCTCTTAAGCGTTGAAATCGAGCCCGCACTTGCGCAGGCAGCTCGTTCCACACTCTCACCGCCCTCTCAGTGAAGATGTTTCTCCTTTCACCCTCAACCCATGACCTCTGGCTGCAGTCCCACCCAGCCCCCAGCGGAGAAACGAAAAAGCCTGCTTGCATCCGCCTCCTCCGTTCCCCTCATAATTCTGAATACCTCCACCAAATCTCTCCTCAAATGAACCCCCAGCCTGTTCAAACTTCGCCCCGTAACTCAGGTCGCCAAGTCCTGGCGAATCCTCGTGAGTTCTCTCTGCAGTTATTTCAATTTAATTGACATCTTCCCTGTAGGTGGGTAACCGGAAATGCACACGATACCCCACATGAGGCCTCACCAGGCCCTTGGTATTATCCAGGATCCCGCCCGTCCACCCAGCATCCTCTTTGACTGTCTACCGTCGGGCAGGGGGCTCCGATGCACAAAGACAGGAGCGGTCAGGGTGGGGAAACAGTTTCTCCCCCCCAGGCCACTAGGGTTCTGAACTCCCTGCCGCATCGCATTTGAAGTGTCACTGGTTAACCCGTTCCATACCTGACAATATTTGCGCTGTGGGTACACCCCAGTTCGGAGAAGCGCCGTCTCGATTCTATAGACACTTCGTGGTTGCATCTGCGGCCGTCCATAAAGAACGTCTCGGAAACGGCAGCAACACGGCAAGACAGTCGCTCACAAACCATATCACCACGTAACAATCACAGCACGGAAACAGGACGCCTCGGCCCTTCTAGTCCGTGCCGACCGCTCGTCCCACCGGCCCGCACTCAGCCCGCGACCCTCCATTCCTTTCCTTTACCGACTGCAACTTTGAGGAGGAATCTGTCAAGACCCAGACGCAACAAAATGTGACTGAGAGAGCAATCGATATCTACAAAATCCTCTGTAGTGGACCAAGCTCGACGTCGGTCAGACAGGAAGAAGGCCATCAGACTGACGAGCTCACGCTGATCTGAGCGTATTTCTATGTTACACTGACTGTTCCGTTTAGAACATAGAAACACGGAAAACCCACAGCACAATACAGGCCCTTCGGCCCACAAAGCTGTGCCGGACAGGTCATTACCTTAGAACTACCTAGGCTTACCCATAGCCCTCTGTTTTTCTAAGCTCTATGTACCTGTCCAGGAGTCTCTTAAAAGACCCTATCGTATCCACCTCCACCACCGTCGCCGGCAGCCCATTCCACACACTCACCACTCTCTGAGTAAAAAACTTACCCCTGACATCTCCTCTGTACCTACTCCCCAGCACCTCAAACCTGTGCCCTCTCGTGCTAGCCGTTTCAGCCCTGGGGAAAAGCCTCTGACTATCCACACGATCAATGCCACGACTTATTTATTATAAATTACTATGATTACACATTTAGACGGAGACGTGACCTAAAGACGTTTACTCCTCATGGATGTGAAGGACGTAAGAAATAAAGTCAATTCAATTCAACGTTTCGCCAACTTCAGCCGTCAACCAGACTTACAAATACGATGACATGTGTTATATACGCGTATAGCGTTAAATAACAATAAACAACGTAACTTGACCAACGCCTCCTACAACTCCTGTACTCAACGCATCGAATTGAGTTGAATTGACTTTATTTCTGACGTGCTGCACACACAGGCCAGCAGTAAAAATCTTTATGTCATGTCCCCATCTAAACGCGCCATGTGCAGGCACGGTAATTTATAATAAAGAGAACAGTCAACGTGATTTAGAGTACACTCGGATGAGCGTGAGTTCATCGGTCTGACGGCCCGGTGGAAGAAGCTGTCCCGGGGCCTGTCGGTCCTGGCTTTTACGCCGCGGTACCGTTTCCCGGACGGTAGCAGCTGGAACCGTTTGTGGTTGGGATATCGTTGATTTATGGTGGCCAAAATGGGTAATATACTTCTAGAGGACTAACTGAAATGAAGTATATATTAAACTATTATTGAAATAATATTATTAATTTTGTATAATAGAGGAATTAAGGGTTATGGGGAAAAGGCAGGGGAGGTGGAGATGAGCCCGTGGCCAGATCAGCCCTCATCTTGTTGAATGGCGGGGCAGGCTCGACGGGCCAGGTGGCCGACTAATGCTCCTATTTCTTATGTACTTACGGGAGAAAGAGGGGGAGACGGAGGAAGAGACAGAGAGGGAGACAGAGAGGGAGACGGAGGAAGAGAAAGAGGGGGAGATGGAGGAAGAGACAGAGAGGGAGACGGAGGAAGAGAAAGAGGGGGAGACGGAGGGGGAGATGGAGGAAGAGACGGAGGGGGAGACGGAGGAAGAGAAAGAGGGGGAGACGGAGGAAGAGACAGAGAGGGAGACAGAGAGGGAGACGGAGGAAGAGAAAGAGGGGGAGATGGAGGAAGAGACAGAGAGGGAGACGGAGGAAGAGAAAGAGGGGGAGACGGAGGGGGAGATGGAGGAAGAGACAGAGGGGGAGACGGAGGAAGAGAAAGAGGGGGAGACGGAGGAAGAGACAGAGGGGGAGACGGAGGAAGAGACAGAGGGGGAGACGGAGGGGGAGATGGAGGAAGAGAAAGAGGGGGAGACGGAAGAAGAGACAGAGTGGGAAATAGAGAGAAAGAGAGAGACTGGGGGGGGGGAGATGGAGGAAGAAAGAGAGGGGGACAGGTGTGGCATGGAATCTGCCCCTGCTGGTCAGGTCTGGGCTGACGTTAGTAGCTGCCAGAGCAGCCGAGACAGATCGGAATCACAGCTGTCATCACTGTGATATGTCTTGAAATTTGCAGTTTTGTGGCGGGGTGGAGCACGATTGGAATGGGCCGCCAGGAATTACAAAGACGCACGGAAGCGGGGGGGGGGGGCGGTTAGCGGGTTAATTGGTCACGCGGGTGCAATTGTGTCTGTTGGCGTGTTGAATCTCTAATTGATCACCGTGAATTAACAGCGATAAATTAGCGCCTGAGGCGGGCGCATTGGCGGCGTTTTGAAAGCCGTCTCGATAAGATAGAAGGCAGGAAAGTCGTTTCCACTGGTAGGTAAGAGTAGAACTGGAGAACACAGCCTGAAGATTCAGGGGAGTCAGTTTAGGACGGAAATGAGGAAGAACTGCTTTTCCCGGAGAGTGGTGAATCTGCGGAATTCTCTGCCCAATAAAGCAGTGGAGGTTGCCTCAGTAAATACATTTAAGACCAGGTTGGATAGATTTCTTATATATATATAATATTGAAATAATATATAGCCTTCTGAGTGTTATGATGTGGAGGTATATTGTCATTATGCGAAGTCCAGTTAGAACTCAATTCACGCAGTTTGCACTCTGGGCATCATATTACCACACAGACAGATTTACACATGGATGTATTTAAAAATTCGAAGTAGATATGTTATCAGAGTGCACATATACAACCCAGAGATTCATTTCCTTGCGGGCGCACTCAATAACCCTACAGCCATGACAGAGTCAACGAAAGTCAGCAGCAACCGGCTTGCAAAAAGGCAACAAAGCGGGGCAAACACGGAGAGTTTTATGGAAAACCCTGAACATCCTCTGCATAGCACCATCCAGAGACAGAGAAGCAGTTTCAGCGACAGGTTACTATCGATGCAATGCTCCTCAGACAGGATGAAGAGGTCAATTCTCCCCAATGCCATTAGGCTTTACAATTCTACCGCCAGGAGTAAGATATGTTAAAGTGCCGGGGTTAGGACTCAATGTATTTAAGTAAACGACTTAAGAACTTTTTAAAAGCCATTTATTAATGCTTTTTGAGAGGGTGATTTTAGATGCATGTCATATTTTTACTGAGTTAAGTATTGTATGTAATTAGTTTTGCTACAATAAGTGTGTGGGACATTGGAAAAAATGTTGAATTTCCCCATGGGGATGAATAAAGTATCTATCTATCTATCTATCTAAGAGGAAGAAAAACAAAATAATGACAACGATAACAACAACTCACAAGACGATCAAAGGTACACACTAAAAGACCGACAAATCCGGGCCGATCGATGCAGGAAATGCCAGGAGAAACCAGAGGCAGTCCGACCGCATGCCAGGATCCTGCAGCAGTTTAACTCAATCTGATTACCGACACCGGCACGGTCAAGGGGCAAGCAGCGTTCACCAAAATCTTTAGATGCTTTGAAATGCGAACCGATGAAGGACACCGCACTGAGCCTGAACCAGTGGGAGGGTCAGAGTCCCACTAATTATATTACAGTTCAACCGTGATCACAGTTAGGACCATCATAAGCTAAGAACCATCCAGATGTAACAATACAGGCTAAACAAGCAAGAACGAGTTATTTAATAGATGCAGCCATTCCAGACACGTAACTTACAGAACTGACCAGCAATATGCTGGATTAAAAGAGGAAATTGAAAGACTATGGAACATGAACAGGGTATAAGTTGTCCCAGTAGTAATAGCTACGACTGGTGTCATCCCAAATTCACTTCACGGTAGCATCAGGGGCTACACAGCAATATCTATGTAAAGCTTCAGAAAGCCGCAACATCAAACGCCACTAGAATAGTCCGAAAGTACCTAGCAATTGAGAAATGGGTGTGCTGGGCTATGTCCGTAGCTCAGATTTCACCAGTTTGAGCTGAGTAAGAAGTAAATAATAATAACAATGGACAGGTAAGCAAAAAATATCAAGAACATGAGGTGAAGAGTCCTTGAAAGTGAGTCCAGGCGTTATGGGAGCAGTGTAGTGATGGGGTGAGTGAAGTTGAGAGAAGTTATCCTCTCGTTTTAAGAGCCTGATGGTTGAGGGGGGTAATAACCTCCTGAACCTGGAGGTGTGGGTCCTGAGGCTCCTGTACCTCCTTCCTGATGGTTGAGGGGTAGAAACTGTTCCTGAACCTGGTGGTGTGGGACCTGAGGCTCCTGTACCTCTTTCCTGATGGTTGAGGGGGTGATAACTGTTCCTGAACCTGGTGGTATGGGTCCTGAGGCTCCTGTACCTCCTTCCTGATGGTTGAGGGGTAATAACTGTTCCTGAACCTGGTGGTGTGGGTCCTGAGGCTACTGTACCTCCTTCCTGATGGTTGAGGGGGTAATAACTGTTCCTGAACCTGGTGGTATGGGTCCTGAGGCTCCTGTACCTCCTTCCTGATGGTTGAGGGGTAGAAACTGTTCCTGAACCTGGTGGTGTGGGTCCTGAGGCTCCTGTACCTCCTTCCTGATGCTGGAGGGGTAGAAACTGTTCCTGAACCTGGTGGTGTGGGTCCTGAGGCTACTGTACCTCCTTCCTGATGGTTGAGGGGTAATAACTGTTCCTGAACCTGGTGGTGTGGGTCCTGAGGCTACTGTACCTCCTTCCTGATGGTTGAGGGGTAATAACTGTTCCTGAACCTGGTGGTGTGGGTCCTGAGGCTCCTGTACCTCCTTCCTGATGGCTGAGGGGTAATAACTGTTCCTGAACCTGGTGGTGTGGGTCCTGAGGCTCCTGTACCTCCTTCCTGATGGTTGAGGGGTAATAACTGTTCCTGAATCTGGTGGTGTGGGTCCTGAGGCTCCTGTACCTCCTTCCTGATGGCTGAGGGGTAATAACTGTTCCTGAACCTGGTGGTGTGGGTCCTGAGGCTCCTGTACCTCCTTCCTGATGGTTGAGGGGTGATAACTGTTCCTGAACCTGGTGGTGTGGGTCCTGAGGCTCCTGTACCTCCTTCCTGATGGTTGAGGGGGTAATAACTGTTCCTGAACCTGGTGGTATGGGTCCTGAGGCTCCTGTACCTCCTTCCTGATGGTTGAGGGGTAGAAACTGTTCCTGAACCTGGTGGTGTGGGTCCTGAGGCTCCTGTACCTCCTTCCTGATGCTGGAGGGGTAGAAACTGTTCCTGAACCTGGTGGTGTGGGTCCTGAGGCTACTGTACCTCCTTCCTGATGGTTGAGGGGTAATAACTGTTCCTGAACCTGGTGGTGTGGGTCCTGAGGCTCCTGTACCTCCTTCCTGATGGCTGAGGGGTAATAACTGTTCCTGAACCTGGTGGTGTGGGTCCTGAGGCTCCTGTACCTCCTTCCTGATGGCTGAGGGGTAATAACTGTTCCTGAATCTGGTGGTGTGGGTCCTGTGGCTCCTGTACCTCCTTCCCGATGGCGGATGGCAGCAGTGAGAAGAGAGCATGCCCTGGGTGGTGGTCCTGGCTGATGGATGCTGCCTTCCTGTGACAGCACTCCGCATAGGGCTTTACCCGTGAAAGACTGGGCCGCATCTACTACGGTTCGCATGATTGTCTTTTCAAAGGCATCGGTGTTTCCATACCGGGCTGTGCTGGAGCCAGTCAAGATCATTTCCAGCACAGATCTGTCAATGTCTTAGATGTCATTCGTTCAGGGTATTCAAAATGGTTGAATGAAGGGTAGACGGGGAGAAAGCATTTCAATAGGATAGCAGGGGTAGCGTTAATACTTCACCGTGGCAGCTGCAAGATCAGGATTCAGTTCCCGACGCTATCTGTATGTCCTCTCCCCATGATTGTAGGGATTTCCTCCCGGGGGCTCCGGTTCCCTCCCACATTCCAAAGACGCAAGCTACGTTGCTATGTTCCTGCTGAAATATTTTTCAGCTACGCGGACCAGCCATTGCTGTGAGCGAGAAATCTTTATGAGGCCTGAAAATGGCGCGGGATTAAAAATTTTTTTTTACAATATGCGTACTGTGAATATCTAGAATGAAAACTGGAAAATCACATGCTGTTGATTTTATCTATTAACTGAGGAGTGATAACAAAGAAAATCTTTCACGTTTTGTAAACTTTTTCTCGTCTGTCTTTATTGCAGATCCATCCAGATTAATTTTTGCACCCAGACGAAAGTTAAGTCTTCGTCCTCGATAGATCATCCGAATGTTGCACTTCCAGTCTGATTCTGGATTGGCATCTGATCGAATGCATAAGACTGGATCCACGTTCGCAGTCAGCGCTAGAAGCTTGAAATGTTCCATCGATTTAACAAGAATTGTCAGTTCTTCAAACTCAATGTTTCCGAACGTGGAGCTCAACACGACAGTAAATATTTTGACTGAACCAGTCTCAGCCTGAAACGACTGGAAACGACTGTCTCGGAAACAACTGAATTGAAATCATGGTATTGCTGCGATATTTCTGAGGCAAAGCTTTCGTCATAGTTCGTAATAGTAGCTGAGTATTTTTTCCCCGTCGTTCGCACAACAGTATCTTTTCCAAATTATATTAACATCGAGTTCAAATTCAGATGAACATCATTTCAAAATGTTATTGTTCTGTAAAAGCAAATTCCAGCCGTGCGGGAACGAAGGCTACGTGCGCGGGGGCTTTTCAGTTGCTGCGCGGGCGCGCAGTTTAGAGGGAACGGTGGTCCAGGGTTAGGGTCAGCATGCTACGTTAGCACCGGGGGGGCTGTCACGGCGCACCCTCGGGCTGCGTTGCCTGTTGACGCAAACGACACATTTCACTGTGTGTTTCACTGCGCCTATGACAAATAAAGCCAATCCTGAATCCGAAGGGGAGAGGTGCTGAACACTTACGCTGCGGGCTGGCTCAGGGGGGTGATACCGGGAACACAAAGTGGAAAGCCACTGCTCCCCCTCCATTAAAGGGAAAACGGACAGGTTGACAACTCTGTCAGAGAGAAACTGAAAGGTCACTCCACGCCTTTAGGTGTGAAACAATTACTCCTGTTTCTCTTTCTACACAAAACAATAACTCCGTTTCTCTTTCTACAGATATTGCCTGAGTAATAATCCTCCCCCTCAGAGGTCAAAGTAAATCTACAAACATTACAAACGTCGCTGACATCACTCCCTTGCAGGATTACTCAATAAATCCACAACAGAATAATAACCATGACAGAATCAATGACAGACAGCCCAAACGCGGCATTTAACCGGAGCGCAGAAGACAACAAACCGCGTCAATACAAAAAGAAATAATTAATAATGATCAATAAATAATCAATAACTAATGATCAATTCTTATCGAGAACATGAGGTGAAGAGTCCTTGAAAGAGAGTCAATAGATTGTGGGAGCAATTCAGCGATGGGGTGAATGAAGTTATCCCCTCTGGTTCATGAGCCTGATGTTTGAGGGGTAATAACTGTCCCTGAACCTGGTGGTTTGGGTCCTGAGGCTCCTGTACCTCCTTCCTGATGTTTGAGGGGTAATTACTGTCCCTGAACCTGGTGGTGTGGGACCAGAGGCTCCCGTACCTCCTTCCTGATGGTTGAGGGGTAATAACTGTCCCTAAACCTGGTGGTGTGGGACCTGAGGCTCCCGTACCTCCTTCCTGATGGTTGAGGGGTAATTACTGTCCCTGAACCTGGTGGTTTGGGACCTGAGGCTCCCGTACCTCCTTCCTGATGGTTGAGGGGTAATAACTGTCCCTAAACCTGGTGGTGTGGGACCTGAGGCTCCCGTACCTCCTTCCTGATGGTTGAGGGGTAATAACTGTTCCTAAACCTGGTGGTGTGGGACCTGAGGCTCCCGTACCTCCTTCCTGATGGTTGAGGGGTAATAACTGTTCCTAAACCTGTTGGTGTGGGACCTAAGGCTCCTGTACCTCCTTCCTGATGGTTGAGGGGTAATAACTGTTCCTAAACCTGTTGGTGTGGGACCTAAGGCTCCTGTACCTCCTTCCTGATGGTTGAGGGGGTAATAACTGTCCCTGAACCTGGTGGTGTGGGTCCTGAGGCTCCTGTACCTCCTTCCTGATGGCAGCAGTGAGAAGAGAGTACAGCCTGGTTTGTAGGGATACCTCACTCCTCAACTGCCCCCCGAATATCCCCTGATCAAATCCCAAGAACCAATTCAGGGCACAAGCCTGGAGATGCACTATAGAGAGACATGTTGCATCACTGTCTAGTTTGGAAGGACCACTGCAAAGATCAAAAAAAGCCTCAGAGGGCTGTAAATTCAACCAGCTGCATCATGGGCAGTAGCCTCTCCAGTATCGTGGACACCTTCAACAGGTGATGCCTCAAAAAACCAGCATCTATCATTCAGAACCCCCATCACCCAGGACATGCCCTCTCTCATTGCTACCATCAGGGAGGAGGTACAGGAGCCTGAAGACACACACTCAACGATTCAGGAACAGCTTCTTCCCCTCTGCCATCAGGGAGGGGGTACAGGAGCCCAAAGACACACACTCAACGATTCAGGAACAGCTTCTCCCCCTCTACCATCCGGGAGGAGGTACAGGAGCCTGAAGGCCCACACTCAACGATTCAGGAACAGCTTCTCCCCCTCTGCCATCAGGGAGGAGGTACAGGAGCCTGAAGACACACACTCAACGATTCAGGAACAGCTTCTTCCCCTCTACCATCAGGGAGGGGGTACAGGAGCCTGAAGACACACACTCAGCGATTCAGGAACAGCTTCTTCCCCTCTACCATCAGGGAGGGGGTACAGGAGCCTGAAGACACACACTAAACGATTCAGGAACAGCTTCTTCCCCTCTGCCATCAGGGAGGGGGTACAGGAGCCTGAAGACACACACTCAACGATTCAGGAACAGCTTCTCCCCCTCTACCATCAGGGAGGAGGTACAGGAGCCTGAAGACACACACTAAACGATTCAGGAACAGCTTCTTCCCCTCTGCCATCAGGGAGGGGGTACAGGAGCCTGAAGACACACACTCAACGATTCAGGAACAGCTTCTCCCCCTCTACCATCAGGGAGGAGGTACAGGAGCCTGAAGACACACACTCAACGATTCAGGAACAGCTTCTTCCCCTCTGCCATCAGGAAGGAGGTACAGGAGCCCAAAGACACACACTCAACGATTCAGGAACAGCTTCTTCCCCTCTACCATCAGGGAGGGGGTACAGGAGCCTGAAGACACACACTCAACGATTCAGGAACAGCTTCTTCCCCTCTGCCATCAGGGAGGAGGTACAGGAGCCCAAAGACACACACTCAGCGATTCAGGAACAGCTCCTTCCCCTCTGCCATCAGGGAGGAGGTACAGGAGCCTGAAGACACACACTCAACGATTCAGGAACAGCTTCTTCCCCTCTGCCATCAGGGAGGAGGTACAGGAGCCTGAAGACACACACTCAACGATTCAGGAACAGCTTCTTCCCCTCTACCATCAGGGAGGGAGTACAGGAGCCCAAAGACACACACTCAGCGATTCAGGAACAGCTCCTTCCCCTCTGCCATCTGATTTCCGAATGGACAACGAACCAACCCATGGACACATTTTTTTTGCACTACTTATTTCCTTAATTTTTTAAGCATATTTCTTCCCGTAATTTAATTTTTAATGCACTTGTAGCTTTATTTTTAATGTCACCCTGGCACAACACAACGTATTTCACGAAACGCGTCAGGGATATGAAACCAGACGCTGAGGCGGGCAAAGGAAAGGATAGTTGGCGATGAGAACCCCGATACCTGTCATCGGGAAGATGATTTCTGTGGGTAAAGGGGTGAAGGGAAGATGATTTCTGAGGGTGAAGAGGTGAAGGAAGATGATTTCTGAGGGTGAAGGGAAGGAGGTAAAGAGAGGATGATTTCTGAGGGTAAAGGGAAGGAGGTAAAGAGAAATATTTCTGGTATTTTCTACATTTTTTAAAAATTTCAGGCTTCCAGCATTTCTGCTTTGCTCTCAATCCTAGAACTGTCCAAATTGTTGGCGAAGATATTTGGGGTTATGGAATCGGGAAAGGCACCAGGCCCAGATAAGTGCTATTTGAACTAAACTTTACAGCTTCCTGTCCTTTGTTCTTACTTTTTTCAAGAGAGAAACAAACAGGGGAGGGAAAAAAAGATAATCCTCAGGTTTTACAACGACCAGTTAGTGAAACGGTTTCGGTAAATCGCTCCCCCTACTATTTTCTGGTCCCAGGGCAAGGAAGAATTTCGAACGTAGAACAGTACCCGCACAGGAACAGGCCCTGCGGGCTCACAAGGTTCTGCTCAGCCAATTAAATTAGCGATCAATTGGCCAACTGATCTCCTCTGCAGATACAATCCTTGCAATTTCCTCACATCCATGTGTCTGAACGTCTCTTAAAAGGCCCTAATGTTTCACACTCTACCACCACCCCAGGTGGCACACCCACCAGCCACTGTGTAGCAAAACCTCAGAGATCCTTTGAAACTAGACCCCCCCCCCCCCCAAACCTTAAAGGCAAGAAGAGGCGAGAGAGCCCGGCACACCATGTCCTTTCAACACTGCGGCTTCACGTTAGGAGAATTAGATCATTCAAGGAGATATCTGGCTGAGAATTTCACTTTGCGGTTCCCACTTGGATCAGCACAGCCGAAGTCCTGCACAATGCTGCTTCAAATGAGCCGGCTTTCTCCCCTACAATCCAGCCGGTCTTCGGTGCGTTTACAGCGGCGATCAACAACGTGCGAACCGGAGTTAAAACTTTCTCTTGGGGGAGGGAATACATTGCACGGGGTGTTAACCCAAGGCACTGCAGGTGTCTGCCTGTGTGGGATTCTCTCTCAGTTACTGGGTTTCAGTCAGGGATTAAACCTTGCAACACCGACTGAGTCGAGGAGCGTTTCTGCTTTGCTTTCGCCTCTAAAACTGACCGATTGGTTAGGTGAGGATATCTGAAGTTGCAGCCTGGATTAGAGAGGGTGCAGAGGAGATTCACCAGGATGCTGCCTGGATTAGAGAGGGTGCAGAGGAGATTCACCAGGATGCTACCTGGATTAGAGAGGGTGCAGAGGAGATTCACCAGGATGCTGCCTGGATTAGAGAGGGTGCAGAGGAGATTTACCAGGACGCTGCCTGGATTAGAGAGGGTGCAGATGAGATTCAGGATGCTGCCTGGATTAGAGAGGGTGCAGAGGAGATTCACCAGGATGCTGCCTGGATTAGAGAGGGTGCAGAGGAGATTCACCAGGATGCTGCCTGGATTAGAGAGGGTGCAGAGGAGATTCACCAGGATGCTGCCTGGATTAGAGAGGGTGCAGAGGAGATTCACCAGGACGCTGCCTGGATCAGAGAGGGTGCAGTGGAGATTCACCAGGATGCTGCCTGGATCAGAGAGGGTGCAGAGGAGATTCACCAGGATGCTGCCTGGATTAGAGAGGGTGCAGAGGAGATTCACCAGGACGCTGCCTGGATCAGAGAGGGTGCAGAGGAGATTCACCAGGATGCTGCCTGGATTAGAGAGGGTGCAGAGGAGATTCACCAGGACGCTGCCTGGATTAGAGAGGGTGCAGAGGAGATTCACCAGGACGCTGCCTGGATTAGAGAGGGTGCAGAGGAGATTCACCAGGATGCTACCTGGATTAGAGAGGGTGCAGAGGAGATTCACCAGGATGCTGCCTGGATTAGAGAGGGTGCAGAGGAGATTCACCAGGACGCTGCCTGGATTAGAGAGGGTGTAGAGGAGATTCACCAGGATGCTGCCTGGATTAGAGAGGGTGCAGAGGAGATTCACCAGGATGCTGCCTGGATTAGAGAGGGTGCAGAGGAGATTCACCAGGATGCTGCCTGGATTAGAGAGTGTGCAGAGGAGATTCACCAGGATGCTGCCTGGATTAGAGAGGGTGCAGAGGAGATTCACCAGGACGCTGCCTGGATCAGAGAGGGTGCAGAGGAGATTCACCAGGACGCTGCCTGGATTAGAGAGGGTGCAGAGGAGATTCACCAGGATGCTGCCTGGATTAGAGAGGGTGCAGAGGAGATTCACCAGGATGCTGCCTGGATCAGAGAGGGTGCAGAGGAGATTCACCAGGACGCTGCCTGGATTAGAGAGGGTGCAGAGGAGATTCACCAGGATGCTGCCTGGATTAGAGAGGGTGCAGAGGAGATTCACCAGGATGCTGCCTGGATTAGAGAGGGTGCAGAGGAGATTCACCAGGATGCTGCCTGGATTAGAGAGGGTGCAGAGGAGATTCACCAGGATGCTGCCTGGATTAGAGAGGGTGCAGAGGAGATTCACCAGGAGGCTGCCTGGATTAGAGAGGGTGCAGAGGAGATTCACCAGGACGCTGCCTGGATCAGAGAGGGTGCAGAGGAGATTCACCGGGACGCTGCCTGGATTAGAGAGGGTGCAGAGGAGATTCACCGGGATGCTGCCTGGATTAGAGAGGGTGCAGAGGAGATTCACCGGGACGCTGCCTGGATTAGAGAGGGTGCAGAGGAGATTCACCAGGTTGCTGCCTGGATTAGAGAGGGTGCAGAGGAGATTCACCAGGACGCTGCCTGGATTAGAGAGGGTGCAGAGGAGATTCACCAGGACGCTGCCTGGATTAGAGAGGGTGCAGAGGAGATTCACCAGGACGCTGCCTGGATTAGAGAGGGTGCAGAGGTGATTCACCAGGACGCTGCCTGGATTAGAGAGGGTGCAGAGGAGATTCACCAGGACGCTGCCTGGATTAGAGAGGGTGCAGAGGAGATTCAGCAGGATGCTGCCTGGATTAGAGAGGGTGCAGAGGAGATTCACCAGGATGCTGCCTGGATTAGAGAGGGTGCAGAGGAGATTCACCAGGATGCTGCCTGGATTAGAGAGGGTGCAGAGGAGATTCACCAGGATGCTGCCTGGATTAGAGAGGGTGCAGAGGAGATTCACCAGGACGCTGCCTGGATTAGAGAGGGTGTAGAGGAGATTCACCAGGATGCTGCCTGGATTAGAGAGGGTGCAGAGGAGATTTACCAGGATGCTGCCTGGATTAGAGAGGGTGCAGAGGAGATTCACCAGGATGCTGCCTGGATTAGAGAGGGTGCAGAGGAGATTTACCAGGATGCTGCCTGGATTAGAGAGGGTGCAGAAGAGATTCACCAGGATGCTGCCTGGATTAGAGAGGGTGCATAGGAGATTCACCAGGATGCTGCCTGGATTAGAGAGGGTGCAGAGGAGATTCACCAGGATGCTGCCTGGATTAGAGAGGGTGCAGAGGAGATTCACCAGGATGCTGCCTGGATTAGAGAGGGTGCAGAGGAAATCTGGATTGGAGAGCTCGTCTTATTTAGAGAGGCTGAGCGAGCGTGGGCTTTTCTCTTTGGAGAGAAGGAGGACGAGAGGCGTAGCAGATGTAAAGATAGATGGGACAGACTTTTTCCCAGGGTGGAAACGGCCACACGCAGGGGCATAATTTTGAGCTGATTGGAGGAAAGCATGGGGGGGGGGGGGGTGGTGATGTCAGTGGTAGGCTTTTTAAACACAGAGTGGTGGGTGTGTGGAACACCCTTCCGGGGGTGGGGGTAGAGGCAGAAACACGAGGGGCATTGAAGAGGCTCTCAGATAGGCACCAGTCAAAATACTTTTCACCGTACATCTGTCGATATTTGCTAGAACCTTCAGTTAAACATCAAAGCTCCCCCAAACTCTCTAGAGAATTAAACAGCTGGTGTCCTGTCTCCTGCAGAATCGCAGCGATGGGTCGGGGCCCCGGGACAGATCTCCTGCTCCTCCTGAAATACTGCTGTCGTTTACTGAGAACGGGACAGAGCGGGGTGGAGAGTATCAGGGAAAAGCGAGAAACTGCTGGTTCGCAGCTACAGAAAGTGCCCCAGCTCTTTGCAAGAAGGCTGTGAAGCTGCGAGATAAGTCTCACTCCCCGTGAGATGGGGCTGATCTGGGCTTCAGAGATGCAGCCTGCTGATAAAGACTTCCTCTCTCAGTTGATGTGAGCAAAGCCTGCAGTGGGGCTCCGCGGCTTGTCGTGCAGACCTCTCACCTCTCCAGCCTCGCTCCCCAGCAGCAGACAGAAATTCTTTCCAAATATACACACTGCGCGCTTCGCATCCATGGGCCACATTTGCCGAGAAGCCACGCGGCCGCAAACCCCCTCGGTGACCGAACCAGCCAGCGGGGCTGATAACGCCGTAGAGAGTGCTAGAAAAAAAAAAAAAAAAATTCTGCACGCGCTCCATTCTTCGTTTATTTAATCAAGGATGCGTTTCCTGTGAGCTGCACGTCGAAAAAAAAGAATTTTTACTGAAGCGTTGGAGAGCACAGCGGCAATGGAAACGGCTCTTGTATTGCCCTGCGAGGGCACGAACTGGGCAGGCAATTAAAAAGGAAGCACTTGCAGCTCGATGGAAAGAGAGCTATTTGAGGGACCACCCCCCCCCCCACCCAACCAGGCCACGGCCTGAGTGGGTTCTTTCTCAGCTGAGCGCCGCCGTTCCCTCCTTGCTACGCGGGGCGCGCAGCAACTGAAATGCCTTGGCGTTTTCTTTTATATGATGTCAATATGAGTTTGGGGTATCGGGGTGGAGAGGCGTCTCTACCAAAGGAGGTGTGAGGCACTCGTTCCCTCCACGAGCCGGCAAGCCCCCCACCACCGTGGGGAGCAGGTGGCGGACGGTCGCACGGTCAGCCGGTGCGGATCACAAGTCCTGGTTACGCCACCACTGACACCAGCCAGACAATCTGTGAAGAGTATCGATAAACGCTGGGGGGGCGGGGGTGGTCACCCGTCTGGTAAAGACACACTGCCCCAGAAGAAGGCGACGGGCAAACCACTTCTGTAGAGTAATTTGCCGAGAGCAGTCGCGGTTAATCACCCGCATCGTACAACACGGCACATAACCATGATGTCATATGACATGACGCATCATGACAATGATGATGAGTATAATTTTGAAATTATGCTAATATACTTTGAGAGACGTGCTGATATAATTGTGAAGTACCCTGTGATGCGTTAATGGATATAATCCACGAATCTTCTAAACAATACACACACCACAAGCTTTACAGTTTGCAGCTTCAACGTATTTAGAACGCCAGTTTTTTCAAATCACAACCCCGTTACAAATGGCAACAACAGACACAGAATGGAAGTCGGAAGCTCACTGTTAGTAAACCGCCGGCCCGCCGAACGCCGACACCGTCTAGTCCGAACATTTTACTCTCGCCACTGTGCCTGCCGGTTGCTCTGGACTGCCCGGCATCGTTT
>NC_133141.1:74408268-74445768 GCF_048418815.1 Hemitrygon akajei | reverse complement strand
CATGGGTACAACATGTTACTGAAACTCCATTTCCCACATTACCACTCAGACTTCTTCCCTGCAAACAGTGAGAAGCCGGGTGAACGGCTTCACCAGGACATTCAATCTGAACCGACTTCATTTCTTACATCCTTCACACACACACACACGTGAGGAGTAAAAATCTTTATGTTATATCACTGAAAGCAAGCACGCAGGTACAGCAGGCAGTGGAGAAAGCTAATGGCACGTTGGCCTTCGTAACAAGGGGAGTTGAGTACAGGAGCAAAGAGGTCCTTCTGCAGCTGTACAGGGCCCTGGTGAGACCCCACCTGGAGTATTGTGTGCAGTTTTGGTCTCCAAATCTGAGGAAGAACATTCTTGCTATTGAGGGAGTGCAGCGTAGGTTCACGAGGTTGATTCCCGGGATGGCGGGACTGTCATATGTTGAAAGATTGGAGCGGCTGGGCTTGTATACACTGGAATTTAGAAGGATGAGAGGGGATCTGATTGAAACATATAAGATTATTAACGGATTGGACACGCTAGAGGCTGGAAACATGTTCCCGATGTTGGGGGGGAGTCCAGAACCAGAGGCCACAGTTTAAGAATAAGGGGTAGGCCGTTTAGAACGGAGTTGAGGAAAAACTTTTTCACCCAGAGAGTGGTGGATCTGTGGAATGCTCTGCCTCAGAAGACAGTGGACGCTGATTCTCTGGATGCTTTCAAGAGAGAGTTAGATAGAGCTCTTAAAGATAGCGGGGTCAAGGGATATGGGGAGAGGGCAGGAACGGGGTACTGACTGTGGATGATCAGCCATGATCGCAGTGAATGGTGGTGCTGGCTCGAAGGGCCAAATGGCCTACTCCTGCACCTACTGTCTATTATCTCCATCTTTGCTTTAAGCAAGTGCAAGATCAGACCTGAGGACCTGGAGGATGTTGCTGCTGACAGTAACACTTGGTGAAAGCCGTGTGGGGACGGGGTTCGTATTCTGGAGATGGAAAGAACAACCAGAAGACAGCAGAAGAGAGCCAGGAGAAACACAGCCATGGTTGCCATCACTACCACCACCACTCCCACATATACATGTCCCACCTGCAACAGAGCTTGTGGGTCGAGGATGGGACTGTATAGTCATCAAAGATCTCACCGTTAAAGGAGTGGACGTCGTCATCGAATTTAGATGGACAACCGAAGTGTGTGCGTGTGTCTTGAACACTGAAAGACCTAGATAGAGTGGACGTGGAGAGGCCGCGACGGGATACAGGGAGAAGGCAGGAGATCGGGGCTAAGAGGGACATGGATCAGCATCGATGAAATTGTTGGGATGACGCTGGACTCCCATTATTAAAGATCTTCCGGGGCCCATGATAAAGTAGAGCAAAGTCAGCATGGTTTCCTTAATGGGAGATCTTGCCTGACACATCTGCTGGAATCACAGGCAGGACACACACACAAAGGAGAGTCGGCGGATGTTGTGTACGTGGATTTTCAGAAGGCCTTTGACGTGGCTTAGCAAGAGCTCATGGTGTTTCAAGAAACGTACCATGAGAAAGGGAAAACTGAATGACTGGAGTGGGGATAAGGGGAGCCTTTTCTGGCTGGCTGCCAGTGACTAGCAGTGCTCCACGGGGGTCTGCGTAGGGACCGATTCTCTTCACTTTACGTGTCAATGATTTAGATGAAGGGATGTTTGGCTTTGCGGCCAGGCGCGCCTTCGATACGAAGATAGGTGGAGGGGCCAGGTAGTGCTGAGGAAGAAGGGAGTCTACAGGACTTAGACACATCAGGAGAAGAGGGTAAAGAAGTGGCAGATGGAATATAGTGTAGGGACGTGTATGTTCATGCACGGAATAAAGGTGCAGACTATTTTCTAAATAGGCAAGGAATTCAGAAATCAGAGGTATTTGGGGGTCCAGACGTGGACACCCGGAAGGTTAACTGGCAGTAAGGAAGGTGATTGAAATTCTAGAATTCATGTCAAGAGAACTAGAACAGAACAAAGGAGGATGTAATGTTGAGGCTTTAGAAGGCATTGCTCAGCCTGCACTGGGGAGAACTGGGAGCAGTTTTGGGCTCTGTATCCAAGGAAGGACGTGCTGGAATGGGAGAGGGTCCAGCCAAGGTTCACAACAACGATCCCAGGATTGAAAGGGTTAACGTAGGAGGAGCGTTTGATGGCTCCGAGCCTGTACTCACTGGAGTTTAGAAGGACGAGAAAGATCTCATTGAAACCGAGCGAATACTGAAAGACCTCCATAGAGTGGATGTGGAGAGGATGTTTCCTACAGTGGGGGAGTCTAGGACCAGAGGACACAGATAGAGTGGATGTGGAGAGGACGTTTCCTATCATGGGGGAGTCTAGGACCAGAGGACACACATAGAGTGGATGTGGAGAGGATGTTTCCTATAGTGGGGGAGTCTAGGACCAGAGGACACAGATAGAGTGGATGTGGAGAGGATGTTTCCTATCATGGGGGAGTCTAGGACCAGAGGACACAGATAGAGTGGATGTGGAGAGGATGTTTCCTATCGTGGGGGAGTCTAGGACCACAGATAGAGTGGATGTGGAGAGGATGTTTCCTATAGTGGGGGAGTCTAGGACCAGAGGACACAGATAGAGTGGATGTGGAGAGGATGTTTCCTATAGTGGGGGAGTCTAGGACCAGAGTACACAGATAGAGTGGATGTGGAGAGGGTGTTTCCTATAGTGGGAGAGTCTAGGACCAGAGGACACAGATAGAGTGGATGTGGAGAGGATGTTTCCTATCATGGGGGAGTCTAGGACCACAGATAGAATGGGTGTGGAGAGGATGTTTCCTATAGTGGGGGAGTCTAGGACCAGAGGACACAGATAGAGTGGATGTGGAAAGGATGTTTCCTATAGTGGGGGAGTCTAGGACCAGAGTACACAGATAGAGTGGATGTGGAGAGGGTGTTTCCTATAGTGGGAGAGTCTAGGACCAGAGGACACAGATAGAGTGGATGTGGAGAGGATGTTTCCTATCATGGGGGAGTCTAGGACCACAGATAGAGTGGGTGTGGAGAGGATGTTTCCTATAGTGGGGGAGTCTAGGACCAGAGGACACAGATAGAGTGGATGTGGAGAGGATGTTTCCTATAGTGGGGGAGTCTAGGACCAGAGTACACAGATAGAGTGGATGTGGAGAGGGTGTTTCCTATAGTGGGAGAGTCTAGGACCAGAGGACACAGATAGAGTGGATGTGGAGAGGGTGTTTCCTATAGTGGGGGAGTCTAGGACCAGAGTACACAGATAGAGTGGATGTGGAGAGGATGTTTCCTATAGTGGGGGAGTCTAGGACCAGAGTACACAGATAGAGTGGATGTGGAGAGGTTGTTTACTATAGTGGGGGAGTCAAGGACCAGAGGACACAGATAGAGTGGATGTGGAGAGGATGTTTCCTATAGTGGGGGAGTCTAGGACCAGAGGACACAGATAGAGTGGATGTGGAGAGGATGTTTCCTATAGTGGGGGAGTCTAGGACCAGAGGGCACAGATAGAGTGGATGTGGAGAGGATGTTTCCTATAGTGGGGGAGTCTAGGACCAGAGGGCACAGATAGAGTGGATGTGGAGAGGATGTTTCCTATAGTGGGGGAGTCTAGGACCAGAGGACACAGATAGAGTGGATGTGGAGAGGATGTTTCCTATAGTGGGGGAGTCTAGGACCAGAGGACACAGATAGAGTGGATGTGGAGAGGATTTTTCCTATAGTGGGGGAGTCTAGGACCAGAGGACACAGATAGAGTGGATGTGGAGCGGATGTTTCCTATAGTGGGGGAGTCTAGGACCAGAGGACACAGATAGAGTGGATGTGGAGAGGATGTTTCCTATACTGGGGGAGTCTAGGACCAGAGGACACAGATAGAGTGGATGTGGAGAGGATGTTTCCTATAGTGGCAGAGTCTAGGACCAGAGGACACAGATAGAGTGGATGTGGAGAGGATGTTTCCTATAGTGGGGGAGTCTAGGACCAGAGGACACAGATAGAGTGGATGTGGAGAGGATGTTTCCTATAGTGGGGGAGTCTCGGACCAGAGGACACAGATAGAGTGGATGTGGAGAGGATGTTTCCTATAGTGGGGGAGTCTCGGACCAGAGGACACAGATAGAGTGGATGTGGAGAGGATGTTTCCTATAGTGGGGGAGTCTCGGACCAGAGGACACAGATAGAGTGGATGTGGAGAGGATGTTTCCTATAGTGGGGGAGTCTCGGACCAGAGGACACAGCCTCATTTAGAACGGAGATGAGGAGGAATTTCTTTAGCCAGAGGGTGGTGAATCCGTGGAGTTTATCGTCACAGACGGCTGTGAAGCCGAAGTCATTGGGTGTATTTAAAGTGGGGGCTGATTAGTCAGGGGGTCAAAGGTGGGAGAATGGGGCTGAGAGGGATAACGATGGGATGGCAGAACAGACTCGATGGGCCAAGTGGCCTAAATCCGTTGCTGTGTCTTTTGGTCATAACTAGATCTCCACAGCATCAGAGACTGAGATGAGCAGGAATCTCTCCAGTCAGACTACAGAGAACCTTTGTAAGTCTTTAACCAAGACAGAGGTTCAGTCACTGAGTGTGTTCTCATATTTAATATAATTATAAAACCATAAATTATAATAAAAATACATAAATTGATAAGTAAATAAGTAGTACAAAAATGTGAGGGGAAAATCGTGAGGTAGTGGATGGCAGAGGGGAAGAAGCTGTTCCTGAATCGTTGAGTGTGTGTCTTCGGGCTCCTGTACCCCCTCCCTGATAGCAGAGGGGAAGAAGCTGTTCCTGCATCGTTGAGTGTGTGTCTTCGGGCTCCTGTACCCCCTCCCTGATGGCAGAGGGGAAGAAGCTGTTCCTGAATCGTTGAGAGTGTGTCTTCAGGCTCCTGTACCCCCTCCCTGATGGCAGAGGGGAAGAAGCTGTTCCTGAATCGTTGAGTGTGTGTCTTCAGGCTCCTGTACCTCCTCCCTGATGGCAGAGGGGAAGAAGCTGTTCCTGAATCGTTGAGTATGTGTCTTCAGGCTCCTGTACCTCCTGCCTGACGGTAGCAATGAGAAGAGGGCATGTCCTGGGTGGTGGGGGTCCTTAATGACCGATGCTACCTTCTTTGAGGCATTGCCTGTTGAAGGTGTCCTGGCTGCTGGAGAGGTACGTGCTCATGACAGAGATGACTCGCAATTTGCAACTCTCCACAGCTCACTCTGATCCTGTGCAGTGGCACCCACACACCAGACAGAGTTGCAACGACTTAGTATGCTCCCTGCCTCTCTATCTCTGCAGAAATTTGCATCTGGTACAAACTTTGTTTCACACCTTAGCCAACTCCTCCAACCACCAGCCGGTCAACTAAAATTTCCACCACACACATTCCTCTGCTGTGAGGAATGGTACAAACTTTATTTCACACCTTAGCAATCAGACACCACCCCCCCACCCCCCTCCCAAAGTGGTCACAAATAATTTCCGCCACATGTACTGAATCTTCTGCTGTGAGGACTGGTACAAAGTTTGTATCATACCTCAGCCATTCCTCTATCGCACATTACATTTCCTTCAGCACACACAAAATGCTGGTGGAACACAGCAGGCCAGGCAGCATCTATGGGGAGAAGCACTGTCGACGTTTCGGGCCGAGACCCTTCGTCAGGACTAACCGAAAGGAAAGATAGTAAGAGATTTGAAAGTAGTGGGGGGGAGGGGGAAATGCGAAATGATAGGAGAAGACCGGAAGGGGTGGGATGAAGCTGAGAGCTGGAAAGGTGATTGGCGAAAGTGATACAGAGCTGGAGAAGGGAAAGGATCATGGGACAGGAGGCCTAGGGAGAAAGAAAGGGGGAGGGGGGGAGCACCAGAGGGAGATGGAGAACAGGCAGAGAGAGAGAGAGAAAAAAAAGGGAGGGGGAAAAAAACTAAAAATATCAGGGATGGGGTAAGAAGGGGAGGAGGGGCATTAACAAGTTAGAGAAGTCAATGTTCATGCCATCAGGTTGGAGGCTACCCAGCCGGTATATAAGGTGTTGTTCCTCCAACCTGAGTGTGGCTTCATCTTGACAGCAGAGGAGGCCGCGGATAGACATATCGGAATGGGAATGGGACGTGGAATTAAAATGCGTGGCCACTGGGAGATCCTGCTTTCTCTGGCGGACCGAGCGTAGGTGTTACAATTTCCTCTGTAACTGTCTTTGTGTGAACTGCAACCCTTCACCGAATCAATATGTTGAGAATTTTGAAGCATTTTGTCCAATGCCTGCGACCATTTATATAAAGTCAAACCTTCTGATCTGGTTTCCTAAACTCGTCATCGTTATTGTCTGCCGTGTCGTACTGACGTGGGCGATCACGGTCTTATCTATGACCTTCAGAAGTGGCTTGCCATTGTCTCCTTCCGGGCAGTGTCTTTTCCAAGATGGATGACACGTCCCCACCCCACCCCCCAGCCCACAATCAACACTCCTCAGAGACTGCCTGCCTGCCGTCGGTGATATAGCACCACCAGGACTTGTGATACGCACCGGCTGCTCGCACGACCAACCAAGTGACTTTGATCGGGGAAGGGGTGTGAAGTAGGGCATCACACCTTGCCCCAAGGGTGACCTGCGGGCTAGCGGAGGGAAGGAGCCCCTCACACCTCTGTTGGTAGAGACGTATCTCCACCCAGCCACCCACAACTGGCCAGGTCCTAAACTAACCCAGCCCATTGAATGCTCTTCACCACGTAGAGCCGGTTGGTTCTGTGTGTTAAGAAGGCATACGGTGCATTGGCCTTCATCAATCGTGGAATTGAATTCAGGAGCTGAGAGGTAATGTTGCAGCTATATAGGACCCTGGTCAGACCCCACTCGGAGTACTGTGCTCAGTTCTGGTCGCCTCACTACAGGAAGGTTGTGGAAGCCATAGAAAGGGGGCAGTGGAGATTTACAAGGATGTTTCCTGGATTGGGGAGCATGCCTTATGAGAATAGGTTGAGTGAACTCGGCCTTTTCTCCTTGGAGTGACGTAAGATGACAGGTGACCTGATAGGGGTGTATAAGATGATGAGGGGCATTGATCGTGTGGATAGTCAGAGGCTTTTCCCCAGGGCTGAAATGGTTGCCACAAGAGGACACAGGTTTAAGGTGCTGGGGAGTAGGTACAGCGGAGATGTCAGGGGTAAGTTTTTTACTCAGAGAGTGGTGAGTGTGTGGAATGGGCTGCTGGCAATGGTGGTGGAGGCGGTTATGATAGGGTCTTTTAAGAGACTCCTGGATAGGTATGTGGAGCTTAGTAAAATAGAGGGCTATAGGTAAGCCTAGTAATTTCTAAGGTAGGGACATGTTGGGCACAGCATTGTGGGCTGAAGGGCCTGTACTGTGCTGTGGGTTTTCAATGTTTCTATTTGACGGCTGACTTCAGTCAGGGCTCCAATTCCACGTGACATTCATCATATCAGAAACACTCCCCCTTCAAGTTTGCTACATACTGTAGACAGGGTCGTAAAAAGAAGCTTCTGGCGTTTTGACCTGCGTCAACTGGAGTACAGGAGACGGGGTGCTGCGTTGAAGTTCTGTAAGATGTTGGTGAGGCCTAATTCGGAGTATTATGTGCAGTTCTGGTCACCTATCGACAGGAGAGATGTAAATAAAGTTCAAAGAAAACTTTCAAGGATGTTGCCAGGGAGGGAAGACATGAACTATAAGGAAAGATTGAACAGGTTAGAACTTCATTCCTTTGTAATACGGAGGGGAGATTTGATGGAGGCAATACAAATTACGAGGGGTATGGGTAAGGGTTTATAAGCAGGCTTTCTCCACTCCGGCTAGGTGGGCCTACAATCAGGGGTCATGGGTCAAGGGTGGAAGGTGAAAAGTTTAAGGGGAACATGAGGGGGAAAATTTCTTCACCGAAGAGGCTGGTGGTGAGTGCGGAACGGGCTGCCAGCGCCAGTTCGGTTTCAACGTCTGAGAGAAGTTTGGATAGGTACTTGGGTGGCAGGGACATGGAGGGCTGTGTGGTCCTGGTGTGGCGGGAGTAGGCAGCTTAAATGCTTCGGCACGGACTAGATGGGCTGAAGGGCCTGTTCCTGTGCTGTACTTTTCTACAACTCTACGACTGTGAGCTCTGAAATGACCTCCCTCCCCCCCCCACAATATGCGCCACGATGCATCCTTCCCATAGAAACCTCAAAACTCCTTTCTCTGAATTTATCCTCCAACCCATTTTTTTTGGGCCCGTCTGACTGGCCTTTATTTCCGCTGTGTGTGTAAAAAAAAACCCCATTTTTTGGTGAATTATCTCTGCTGACACTGAATACAGTACAACACGGCAGCACGTTACAGTGCAGGACAGTCCCTGCAGCCCACAATGTGGTGTGCCGACATCTTAACCCATTCTGCGATCGATAAAACTTCCCTCAAGTCAGGTCAAGTTTACTGCCATTTAGCCACCTACACGTATAACCATCAAACGTTTCTGGGACCCGGGCATAAAGCACATGGGACACGATAACTCATATAGATAAGGATGAAATCTGCGGGTGGATCACACCGACGAGTGCATGAATTAAATATTGTGAAGTACAGACAGATTAACTGGCGACACTCCGAACGCGATCCAGCCGGGAGCTCAGAGGCCTAAAGGCCTGGGGGGAGGGGGGGGAAGACAGTTCCCCACCCTGACCGCTCCTGTCTTTGTGCATCGGAGCCCCCTGCCCGACGGTAGACAGTCAAAGAGGATGCTGGGTGGACGGGTGGGATCCTGGATAATACTCAGGGCCCTGCATACGCAGCGCTCCTGATAAATGCCCCCGATGGACGGCAGGGAGAGCCCCTGTGATTCTCTCAGCCACTCTAACGGTCCCCTGTAGGGGCATCCGGACCGATGCCCGACCAGACGGAGATGAAGCTTGTCAGGGCGCTCTCAACAGGGCTCCTACACAGACGTCCAATTTTCCCATCATTAATATGTCCCGGAAGTCTCTTAAATGTCTCTAACGTATCGGCCTGCACCCAGCGCTCGGTATGAAGACCGACATCCATCCCCTGCCACCGGGGGAGGTGGTACCGGGGGCATCATTGGCCTCCCGTGCTTTGTGCGGCACCCTCCTCGAAGGTGACTGCTCCTTCCCCCCCCCTCCCCATCCCCAACTTCCCAAACGAAAAAAAAAACACACCGTGAGACACAGGAGCAGAATGAGGCCCTTCAGCCCGTCGAGCCTGCGCCACCATTCCCTGGCGGCTGATTCCATTTTCCCCACCTTCTCCCCGTGACCCCTTCACTCCCCGACTCACCAAGAGCTGACCGGCCTCCGCCGTGAATACACCCGATCACCTGCCCTCCTCAGCCGCCCGTGGCAACGGATCCCACAGATTCGCCACCGCCCGGCTGAGGAGATCACCCCTCGTCTCCGGCCGAGTGGTCGCCCCTCTATCCGAGGCCGTGCCCTCTGGGTGTAGGCTCCCCTCACTCATCTCTGTGAACTGCTGGGAGCTCCGCTACCTTTTGCCAGTCGAGGGGGCTTTTCCTTGTGTATGTACCCGGCCTTTCGCCTCTCTAAATTTAGTTTGGCGGGTAACGGTCTACCACTGTCCCCCTCGGTCCCGATTCATCTCCAGTTTGTTACTGAACACCTGTCACATTGTCATTTGCACCTTGACACACGTCCAGAGTTCACAAAGCATCGACTTCGACGGGGTCCATATGCAACTCCATAGGTCGCAGAAAGTAAAACAGAAAAGGTTAATTTTTGTCCCCATGTCCCGTTTGGCGCACCAGGCAACAGACTCGCTATTTCTTTACGGTTTGTCTGTTTTGCTTTTTACAAGGCCGAGTTGCTAGCTCGACACCCAACCCGGGACGGATGGAAACCATGCCAGATTTGAACCTGGGAGCTCTCGTCCCAAAGTCCAGGTGCACAATACCACCACCCCATCAGCACAGACTGGATTAGAGAGGGTGCAGAGGAGATTCACCAGGATGCTGCCTGGATTAGAGAGGGTGCAGAGGAGATTCACTAGGACGCTGCCTGGATTAGAGAGGGTGCAGAGGAGATTCACCAGGATGCTGCCTGGATTAGAGAGGGTGCAGAGGAGATTCACCAGGATGCTGCCTGGATTAGAGAGGGTGCAGAGGAGATTCACCAGGATGCTGCCTGGATTAGAGAGGGTGCAGAGGAGATTCACCAGGATGCTGCCTGGATTAGAGAGGGTGCAGAGGAGATTCACCTGGATGCTGCCTGGATTAGAGAGGGTGCAGAGGAGATTCACCAGGACGCTGCCTGGATTAGAGAGGGTGCAGAGGAGATTCACCAGGATGCTGCCTGGATTAGAGAGGGTGCAGAGGAGATTCACCAGGATGCTGTCTGGATTAGGGAGCACAGCATATTAGGATAGATTGAGCGTGCCAGGGGTTCTCTTTGGAGTGAGGGAGGATGAGAAGTGACTTGATAGCATTGTACAAGGTGGACTGGGCGGATGAGATCTACAGTGAGGTCCAACGGCCAGCAAGGAGGTTCCGTGGGGAGCGGAGAGCGTGACGAGGCATAGGAGAACTCGTGGAGAACTCCGCTGCATCCAGGGAAGAATCCAGCCTGTGAAGACTACCCGTACTAGCGGACCAGAGGTCGAGAGGGTGGAACCGTCCCACTTCAAAAACACTCCCGCAAGGCTTTCAGTCCGTCATCGTCAGAAATTACTACAGGTAACTAGCAAATGTCTAGGAAAAAGTAATCATACACAAATTTAACCCAGGACAGAATTCTCTCCTTTGAGTACTTGGACGCTATTTGTTTATTCAGGCGTGCAACGCTATCGCGGTGGCCACCCACTTCACGGTTCGACGTGTCGTGTGTAGAGAGATGCTCTTCCGCGCACCACTTCTCTAACGTGTGGTAATCTGAGTTACTGTCACCTGGAACTGGTCTGGCCCTTCTCCTCTGAGCTCTCTCATTAACAAGGCGTTTCCACCCACAGAACCACCACTCACTGGATGTTGTTTTGTTTTTCACACCATTCTCTGTAAACTCCAGAGACCGTTGAGAGTGAAAACCCCAGGAGACCGGCAGTTTCTGAGATACTCAAACCACCCCGTCCGGCACCAACAATCATTCCACAGGTCAAAGTCGCTCGGATCACATTTGCTCCCCGTTCTGATGTCTGGGGTCTGAACAACAACTGAACCTCCAGACCGTGTCCGCGTGCTCTTACGCTTTGAGTTGCTGCCGCGTGATTGGCTGATTCGATACCTGCATTGACGAGAAAATACCACGCGTTCCGCGGGGAGAACGTGCGGATGACGTCGGAATTGGTCTCCAAACTCCAAAGCCCTGAGCTGTAACGGAGTCACGCCAAACGCTACGCTTCTCTAACACACCATCCCGGAGTACGACGCACAACTCCTGCAGAGTGCTAAATCACTTTCTTTCCCCCTAATTACACCGGAATCTGTGCTATGATCGGGCAATTCAGGAGAATCCATACAGTTGTCCCCCTTACAGCACACACAAAAAATGTGTCTGCATACCACACACACATACACTGACACACTCACACAGACACACACACAGTCAGTGGTGGCCAGTGCTATCATGTTTGCTGGGGCAGCAGGCCGAGGGTAGCAGACACCAACAGAATCAAGAAACTCGTTCGTAAGGCCAGTGATGCTGTGGGGGTGGAACTGGACTCTCTGACGGCGGTGTCTGAAAAGAGGATGCTGTCCAAGTTGCATGCCATCTTGGACAATATCTCCCATCCACTCCATAATGTACTGGTTAGGCACAGGAGTACATTCAGCCAGAGACTCATTCCACCGAGATGTAACACTGAGCGTCATAGGAAGTCATTCCTGCCTGTGGCCATCAAACTTTACAACTCCTCCCTCGGAGTGTCAGACATCCTGAGCCAATAGGCTGGTCCCGGACTTATTTCCACTTGACATGATTAACTTATTATCATTTAATTATTTACGGTTTTATATTGCTATATTTCTACACTATTCTCGGTTGGTGCGGCTGTAACGAAACCCAGTTTCCCTCGGGATCAATCAAGTATGGCTGTCTGTCTGATAGAGTGGACAGGGAGTATTTGTTTCCTGGGGTTGAAATGTCTAATATCAGAGGGCACACACTGAAGGTGAGGGAGGGGGTGGGTTCAAAGGGGGATGTGAGGGGCAAGTGTTTTACACAGAGAGTGGTGGATGCCTGGTGTGGTGGTAGAGGAAATACAATCGAGGCTTTTAAGAGGCGTTTGGATAGGCACAGGAATGCGAGGAAGATCACTCGCCGTCACGGAGATAGGAGGAAGTTCTCTCGTGCTGCTGCTGGGCCAGTCCTTTTCACAGGTGGTTACGCCCGCGTCCCCAAAGAGTTCTGAAGCTGTCAGGCAGCTTAAGATTTTAACCATACCCAACAGTCTTAAGTGCTAGTCATGAAATCATTTAACACAAATTGAGATTATTAAAATAAATGAAAAATAAACACTTAAAAGTACATTACAACTTTTGAATAAAGGCAAATTCAGAATCAGAATCAGGTTTAATATCAGCGGCATACGTCATGAGATTTGTTGTCTTTGCAACAAATACAATACATAGTAATAGGAAAAAAACTGAATTATAATGTCTGTGTGCTTGTATATATAGAAAATTTAACTAAAAATATATAGTTATATATAGTTAACTCAAAAATAGTGCAAAAACAGAAATAAATCTTAAAAAGTGAGGCAGTGTTCACAGATTCTATATCCATTCAGAAACCAGATGGCAGAGGGGAAGAAGCTGTTCCTGAATCAGTGAGTGTGTGTCTTCAGGCTCCTGTACCTCCTCCCTGATGGCAGAGGGGAAGGAGCTGTTCCTGAATCGTTGAGTGGGTGACCTCCTACCTGATGGTGGCAATGAGAAGAGGGGATGGCCTGGGTGATCCTTAATGCTGCCTTTCTGAGGTATCGCTCCTTGAAGATGCCCTTGACGTTTAAAAAACAGTAGAAATTCCACCCACACCAACTTCCTTTCAAAGAGGGTGCTGAGGAGATTTAATTTCAAGTTCAGGCTCACAGTCTTCAGCAGGATGCTGCCTGGATTGGAGATCTTGTCTTTTGGGGATAGGTTCAGCGAGCGAGGGCTGAGAATGAGAAGTGTACTAGATGATACGAGCCGTTTATAGAGTGGACGGCCAGAGACCCTCCCCAGAGTCGCAAGGGAACGTTGCAGCTCTATAAAACTCTGGTTCGACTACACTTGGGAGGACTGAGTTCCTGACAGGAAGGTTGAGAGAGGGTGCAGAGGAGATTCACCAGGACGCTGCCAGGATTAGAGAGGGTGCAGAGGAGATTCACCAGGAGGCTGTCTGGATTAGAGAGGGTGCAGAGGAGATTCACCAGGACGCTGCCTGGATTAGAGAGGGTGCAGAGGAGATTCACCAGGACGCTGTCTGGATTAGAGAGGGTGCAGAGGAGATTCACCAGGACGCTGCCTGGATTAGAGAGGGTGCAGAGGAGATTCACCAGGATGCTGCCTGGATTAGAGAGGGTGCAGAGGAGGTTCACCAGGATGCTGCCTGGATTAGAGAGGGTGCAGAGGAGATTCACCAGGATGCTGCCTGGATTAGAGAGGGTGTCTTATGAAGGCATGTTGAGCGAGCCAGGATTTTTCTCTTTGGAGGAGACTGTTTGGAGGTGTAAAGGAGGCATCAATTGAGTCGATAGCCCAGGGTGGAAATGGCTAACGCCTGTAGGCATAGCTTAAAGTAATTGTAGGAAAGTATAGGGGGGGTGTCGGAGGTATGTTTTATCTTTGCACAGAGTGGTGGGTGCGTAGAGAGTGGTGGTAGAGGCAGATAGACAATGAGACTCTTAGATAGGCAGACGGAAGCCAGAAACATGACGGGCCTTGTGGAACACCCCGCCAGGGGTGGTCGTAGAGGCAGATACATCAAGAGGCATTGAAGGAACTCTAAAAAAAAAACAGGCACAGGGATGATAGAAAAAGAGAGACAACAGCAGCTTCCTGTCTCAAATGCTATCAAATCATCTGCTGCCTACTTTGTGACGGCAAACACAACATCCACGTCCATAAGCAGCCTCTCGGCTTCCTGTCCTTTACCCTCGTGCGGGAAAGTGCTCTCAGATTCACCCCGACACCTTGAACGGTGTACCTTCAACCCCTTCGATAAACCCCACTTTACAGTCACCCCCCCCCCCTACATTTTCCAGCTCCCAAAAAGCAACAACTTCACGCCATCTCAAACGCTTCTTCCCCACAAACAGTTAATCTGATCAAACATTCAGGCTCGCCTGTCACGGCATCGTAAACAACTTAAACCACTTTTGAAAGCTGTTTCCCTTGAGAACACCTCTGGTAATTCCATTCCGTATCCACAGAGTTTAACCTCTAGCTTTGATCTTACATATAACTCTTCACTCTGTGTAACTGCTGAATGCTTTTCGTTACATGTCGCACACTGGCCAACACATCGCAGCGTGCCAATGTCCACGTGCCGAAACGTCAGTGGGATAACACAACCAGTGGCCACTTTGTCAGGGAACCTCCGGTCCTTAATGAACTGGTCACTAGGAGCACGTTCCTGGCTTTCTGCTGCTGTAGCCCATCCGCATCAAGGTTCAACGCGTTGTGCGTTCAGAGATGCTCTTCTGCGCACCACCGTTGTAACGTCTGATTACCTGAGTTACTGTCGCCTTCCCGTCAGCCTGAACCAGTCTGGCCGTTCTCCTCCGACCTCTCCCATTAATGAGGCACTTTCTCCCACAGAACTGCTGCTCACTGGATGTTGTTTTTTCTGTGCGTGAAAATCCCAGGAGATCAGAGGTTTACGGGATTCTCTAACCAACCCACCCCGCCAGGCACCAACGGCGGAAGTCACTTAGCTCACAGTTCTTCCCCGTTCTGAGGATCGGTCTGAACCTCTTCACCGCGCCCAGCCTGCTTCTACGCGCCGGGCCACTGCCACGTGATTGGCGGACTGGATGCTCGCTCCGGCGGGCAGGCGCACGGGCGTATCCAACCAAGGGCACGCTTCAACAAAACCTCGCCACCCGAAGGGCCCGCCATTTCCCACACACCCAGCGGCTCAGGAACAGTTTCTTCCCCTCTGCCATCAGGGAGGAGGTACAGGAGTCTGTTATTAAACTGAGCCACCTGAAGACCAATTCCTCCCCAATTCTCAATTAAACTGAGCCACCTGAAGTCCAATTCCTCCCCAATTCTCTATTAAACTGAGCCACCTGAAGACCAATTCCTCCCCAATTCTCTATTAAACCGAGCCACCTGAAGTCCAATTCCTCCCCAATTCTCTATTAAACTGAGCCACCTGAAGACCAATTCCTCCCCAATTCTCTGTTACTAAACTGAGCCACCTGAAGGACAATTCCTCCCCAATTCTATGATCCTAAACTGAGCCACCAGAAGGCCAATTTCTCTCCAATTCTCTGTTATTAAACTTAGCCACTTGAAGTCCAATTCCTCCCTAATTCTATGATCCTAAACTGTGACTTCTGAAGGCCAATTCCTCCCCAATTCACTATTAAACTTAGCCACGAAGTCCAATTCCTCCCCAATTCTTTGATCCTAAACTGAGCCACCTGAAGACCAATTCCTCTCCAATTCTCTGTTATTAAACTGAGTCATCTGAAGGCCAATTCCTCCCCAATTCTCTGTATTAAACTGAGACATCTGAAGGACAATTCCTCCCCAATTATCAGTTATAAAACTGAGCCATCTGAAGGCCAATTAATCCCCAATTCTCTATTAAACTGAGCCACCTGAAGGACAATTCCTCCCTAATTCTATGATCCTAAACTGTGACTTCTGAAGGCCAATTCCTCCCGAATTCTCTGATCCTAAACTGTGACTACTGAAGGCCAATTCCTCCCCAATTCTCTGTTATTAAACTGAGCCATCTGAAGGCCAATTCCTCCCCAATTCTCTATTAAACTGAGCCACCTGAAGGCCAATTCCTCCCGAATTCTCTGATCCTAAACTGTGACTACTGAAGGCCAATTCCTCCCCAATTCTCTGTTATTAAACTGAGCCATCTGAAGGCCAATTCCTCCCCAATTCTCTATTAAACTGAGCCACCTGAAGGCCAATTCCTCCCGAATTCTCTGATCCTAAACTGTGACTACTGAAGGCCAATTCCTCCCCAATTCTCTGTTATTAAACTGAGCCACCTGAAGGCCAATTCCTCCCCAATTCTCTGATCCTAAACTGATCCACCTGAAGGCCAATTCCTCTCCAATTCTCTGTTATTAAACTGAGCCATCTGAAGACCAATTCCTCCCCAATTCTCTATTAAACTTAGCCACTTGAAGTCCAATTCCTCCCTAATTCTATGATCCTAAACTGTGACTTCTGAAGGCCAATACCTCCCCAATTCTCTATTAAACTTAGCCACTTGAAGTCCAATTCCTCCCTAATTCTATGATCCTAAACTGTGACTTCTGAAGGCCAATTCCTCCCCAATTCTCTATTAAACTTAGCCACTTGAAGTCCAATTCCTCCCCAATTCTTTGATCCTAAACTGAGCCACCTGAAGACCAATTCCTCCCCAATTATCAGTTATTAAACTGAGCCATCTGAAGGCCAATTCCTCCCCAATTCTCTATTAAACTGAGCCACCTGAAGGCCAATTCCTCCCCAATTCTATGATCCTAAACTGTGACTACTGAAGGCCAATTCCTCCCCAATTCTCTGAGCTTAAACTGATCCACCTGAAGGCCAATTCCTCCCCAATTCTATGATCCTAAACTGTGACTTCTGAAGGCCAATTCCTCCCGAATTCTCTGTTATTAAACTGAGCCACCTGAAGGCCAATTCCTCCCCAATACTCAGATCCTAAACTGAGACATCTGAAGGTCAATTCCTCCCAATTTTCTGTTATTAAACTGAGCCACCTGAAAGCCAATTCCTCCCCAATTCTCTGATCTTAAACTGAGCCACCTGAAGGCTAATTCCTCTCCACTTCACTGTTATTAAACTGAGCCACCTGAAGGCCAATTCCTCCCCAATACTCAGATCCTAAACTGAGCCACCTGAAGGCCAATTCCTCCCCAATTCTCTGATCTTAAACTGAGCGACCTGAAGGCCAATTCCTCCCCAATTCTCTGATCTTAAACTGAGCCACCTGAAGGCCAATTCCTCTCCACTTCTCTGTTATTAAACTGAGTCATCTGAAGGCCAATTCCTCCCCATTTCTCTATTAAACTGAGCCACCTGAAGGCCAATTCCTCCCCAATTCTCTGATCCTAAACTGAGCCACCTGAAGGCTAATTCCTCCCCAATTCTCTGATACTAAACTGAGCCACCTGAAGGCCAATTCTTCCCCAATTGTCTGTTATTAAACTGAGCCATCTGAAGGCCAATTCCTCCCCAATTCTCTGTTATTAAACTGAGCCACCTGAAGGCCAATTCCTCTCCAATGCTCTGTTATTAAACTGAGCCATCTGAAGGCCAATTCCTCCCCAATTCTTTGATCCTAAACTGAGCCACCTGAAGACCAATTCCTCCCCAATTATCAGTTATTAAACTGAGACATCTGAAGGACAATTCCTCTCCAATTCTCTGTTATTAAACTGAGTCATCTGAAGACCAATTCCTCCCCAATTCTCTGATCCTAAACTGAGCCACCTGAAGGCTAATTCCTCCCCAATACTCTATTACTAAACTGAGCCACCTGAAGTCCAATTCCTCCACAATTCTCTGATCCTAAACTGAGCCAACTGAAGGCCAATTCCTCCCCAGTTCTCTATTAAACAGACATCTGAAGGACAATTCCTCTCCAATTCTCTGTTATTAAACTGAGTCATCTGAAGACCAATTCCTCCCCAATTCTCTGATCCTAAACTGAGCCACCTGAAGTCCAATTCCTCCCCAATTCTTTGTTACTAAACTGAGCCACCTGAAGGCCAATTCCTCCCCAATTCTCAGATCCTAAACTGAGCCACCTGAAGTCCAATTCCTCCCCAATTCTCTGATCCTAAACTGAGCCACCTGAAGTCCAATTCCTCCCCAATTCTCTGATCCTAAACTGAGCCAACTGAAGGCCAATTCCTCCCCAATTCTTTGTTACTAAACTGAGCCACCTGAAGGCCAATTCCACCCCAATTCTCTATTAAACTGAGCCACCTGAAGTCCAATTCCTCCACAATTCTCAGATCCTAAACTGAGACATCTGAAGGCTAATTACTCCCCAATACTCTGTTGCTAAACTGAGCCACCTGAAGGCCTATTCCTCCCCAATACTCAGATCCTAAACTGAGACATCTGAAGGACAATTCCTCCACAATTCTCTGATCCTAAACTGAGACATCTGAAGGCTAATTACTCCCCAATACTCTGTTGCTAAACTGAGCCACCTGAAGGCCAATTCCACCCCAATTCTCTATTAAACTGAGTCACTTGAAGTCCAATTCCTCCACAATTCTCAGATCCTAAACTGAGACATCTGAAGGCTAATTACTCCCCAATACTCTGTTGCTAAACTGAGCCACCTGAAGGCCTATTCCTCCCCAATACTCAGATCCTAAACTGAGACATCTGAAGGACAATTCCTCCACAATTCTCTGATCCTAAACTGAGACATCTGAAGGACAATTCCTCTCCAATTCTCTGTTATTAAACTGAGCCATCTGAAGACCAATTCCTCCCCAATCGTCTGTTATTAAACTGAGCCATCTGAAGGCCAATTCCTCCCCAATACTCAGATCCTAAACTGAGACATCTGAAGGACAATTCCTCCCCAATTCTCTGTTATTAAACTGAGCCACTTGAAGGCCAATTCCTCTCCAATTCTCTGATCTTAAACCGAGCCACCTGAAGGCCAATTCCTCCCCAATTCTCTGATACTAAACGGAGCCACCTGAAGGCCAATTTCTCCCCAATTGTCTGTTATTAATCTGAGGCTCTTGAAGGCCAATTCCTCTCCAATTCTCTGATCTTAAACTGAGCCACCTGAAGGCCAATTCTTCCCCAATCGTCTGTTATTAAACTGAGCTATCTGAAGGCCAATTCCTCCCCAATACTCAGATTCTAAACTGAGACATCTGAAGGACAATTCCTCCCCAATTCTCTGTTATTAAACTGAGCCACTTGAAGGCCAATACCTCCCCAATTCTCTATTAAACTTAGCCACTTGAAGTCCAATTCCTCCCCAATTCTTTGATCCTAAACTGAGCCACCTGAAGACCAATTCCTCCCCAATTATCAGTTATTAAACTGAGCCATCTGAAGGCCAATTCCTCCCCAATTCTCTATTAAACTGAGCCACCTGAAGGCCAATTCCTCCCGAATTCTATGATCCTAAACTGTGACTACTGAAGACCAATTCCTCCCCAATTATCAGTTATTAAACTGAGCCATCTGAAGGCCAATTCCTCCCCAATTCTCTATTAAACTGAGCCACCTGAAGGCCAATTCCTCCCGAATTCTATGATCCTAAACTGTGACTACTGAAGGCCAATTCCTCCCCAATTCTCTGAGCTTAAACTGATCCACCTGAAGGCCAATTCCTCCCCAATTCTATGATCCTAAACTGTGACTTCTGAAGGCCAATTCCTCCCGAATTCTCTGTTATTAAATTGAGCCACCTGAAGGCCAATTCCTCCCCAATACTCAGATCCTAAACTGAGACATCTGAAGGTCAATTCCTCCCAATTCTCTGTTATTAAACTGAGCCACCTGAAGGCCAATTCCTCCCCAATTCTCTGATCTTAAACTGAGCCACCTGAAGGCTAATTCCTCTCCACTTCTCTGTTATTAAACTGAGCCACCTGAAGGCCAATTCCTCCCCAATACTCAGATCCTAAACTGAGCCACCTGAAGGCTAATTCCTCCCCAATTCTCTGATACTAAACTGAGCCATCTGAAGGCCAATTCCTCCCCAATTCTCTGTTATTAAACTGAGCCACCTGAAGGCCAATTCCTCTCCAATGCTCTGTTATTAAACTGAGCCATCTGAAGGCCAATTCCTTGCCAATTCTCTGATCTTAAACTGAGCCACCTGAAGGCCAATTCCTCCCCAATTCTCAGATCCTAAACTGAGACATCTGAAGGACAATTCCTCTCCAATTCTCTGTTATTAAACTGAGTCATCTGAAGACCAATTCCTCCCCAATTCTCTGAACCTAAACTTAGCCACTTGAAGTCCAATTCCTCCCTAATTCTATGATCCTAAACTGTGACTTCTGAAGGCCAATTCCTCCCCAATTCTCTATTAAACTTAGCCACTTGAAGTCCAATTCCTCCCCAATTCTTTGATCCTAAACTGAGCCACCTGAAGACCAATTCCTCCCCAATTATCAGTTATTAAACTGAGCCATCTGAAGGCCAATTCCTCCCCAATTCTCTATTAAACTGAGCCACCTGAAGGCCAATTCCTCCCCAATTCTATGATCCTAAACTGTGACTACTGAAGGCCAATTCCTCCCCAATTCTCTGAGCTTAAACTGATCCACCTGAAGGCCAATTCCTCCCCAATTCTATGATCCTAAACTGTGACTTCTGAAGGCCAATTCCTCCCGAATTCTCTGTTATTAAACTGAGCCACCTGAAGGCCAATTCCTCCCCAATACTCAGATCCTAAACTGAGACATCTGAAGGTCAATTCCTCCCAATTTTCTGTTATTAAACTGAGCCACCTGAAGGCCAATTCCTCCCCAATTCTCTGATCTTAAACTGAGCCACCTGAAGGCTAATTCCTCTCCACTTCTCTGTTATTAAACTGAGCCACCTGAAGGCCAATTCCTCCCCAATACTCAGATCCTAAACTGAGCCACCTGAAGGCCAATTCCTCCCCAATTCTCTGATCTTAAACTGAGCGACCTGAAGGCCAATTCCTCCCCAATTCTCTGATCTTAAACTGAGCCACCTGAAGGCCAATTCCTCTCCACTTCTCTGTTATTAAACTGAGTCATCTGAAGGCCAATTCCTCCCCATTTCTCTATTAAACTGAGCCACCTGAAGGCCAATTCCTCCCCAATTCTCTGATCCTAAACTGAGCCACCTGAAGGCTAATTCCTCCCCAATTCTCTGATACTAAACTGAGCCACCTGAAGGCCAATTCTTCCCCAATTGTCTGTTATTAAACTGAGCCATCTGAAGGCCAATTCCTCCCAAATTCTCTGTTATTAAACTGAGCCACCTGAAGGCCAATTCCTCTCCAATGCTCTGTTATTAAACTGAGCCATCTGAAGGCCAATTCCTCCCCAATTCTTTGATCCTAAACTGAGCCACCTGAAGACCAATTCCTCCCCAATTATCAGTTATTAAACTGAGACATCTGAAGGACAATTCCTCTCCAATTCTCTGTTATTAAACTGAGTCATCTGAAGACCAATTCCTCCCCAATTCTCTGATCCTAAACTGAGCCACCTGAAGGCTAATTCCTCCCCAATACTCTATTACTAAACTGAGCCACCTGAAGTCCAATTCCTCCACAATTCTCTGATCCTAAACTGAGCCAACTGAAGGCCAATTCCTCCCCAGTTCTCTATTAAACTGAGACATCTGAAGGACAATTCCTCTCCAATTCTCTGTTATTAAACTGAGCCACTTGAAGGCCAATTCCTCTCCAATTCTCTGATACTAAACTGAGCCACCTGAAGGCCAATTTCTCCCCAATTGTCTGTTATTAAACTGAGGCTCTTGAAGGCCAATTCCTCTCCAATTCTCTGATCTTAAACCGAGCCACCTGAAGGCCAATTCTTCCCCAATCGTCTGTTATTAAACTGAGCTATCTGAAGGCCAATTCCTCCCCAATACTCAGATCCTAAACTGAGACATCTGAAGGACAATTCCTCCCCAATTCTCTGTTATTAAACTGAGCCACTTGAAGGCCAATTCCTCTCCAATTCTCTGATCTTAAACCGAGCCACCTGAAGGCCAATTCCTCCCCAATTCTCTGATCCTAAACTGAGCCACCTGAAGGCTAATTCCTCCCCAATTCTCTGATACTAAACTGAGCCACCTGAAGGCCAATTCTTCCCCAATTGTCTGTTATTAAACTGAGCCATCTGAAGGCCAATTCCTCCCCAATTCTCTGTTATTAAACTGAGCCACCTGAAGGCCAATTCCTCCCCAATTCTCAGATCCTAAACTGAGACATCTGAAGGACAATTCCTCTCCAATTCTCTGTTATTAAACTGAGTCATCTGAAGACCAATTCCTCCCCAATTCTCTGATCCTAAACTGAGCCACCTGAAGGCTAATTCCTCCCCAATACTCTGTTACTAAACTGAGCCACCTGAAGTCCAATTCCTCCCCAATTCTCTGATCCTAAACTGAGCCAACTGAAGGCCAATTCCTCCCCAATTCTCTATTAAACTGAGCCACCTGAAGGCCAATTCCTCCCCAATTCTCTATTAAACTGAGCCACCTGAAGTCCAATTCCTCCACAATTCTCTGATCCTAAACTGAGACATCTGAAGGCCAATTCCTCCCCAATACTCTGTTGCTAAACTGAGCCACCTGAAGGCCTATTCCTCCCCAATACTCAGATCCTAAACTGAGACATCTGAAGGACAATTCCTCTCCAATTCTCTGTTATTAAACTGAGTCATCTGAAGACCAATTCCTCCCCAATTCTCTGATACTAAACTGAGCCACCTGAAGGCCAATTCTTCCCCAATTCTCTGATCCTAAACTGAGCCATCTGAAGGCCAATTCCTCCCCAATACTCAGATCCTAAACTGAGACATCTGAAGGACAATTACTCCCCAATTCTCTGTTATTAAACTGAGCCATCTGAAGGCCAATTCCTCCCCAATTCTCTGATCCTAAACTGAGCCACCTGAAGGCCAATTCCTCCCCAATTCTCTGATCCTAAACTGAGCCATCTGAAGGCCAATTCCTCCCCAATTCTCTGTTATTAAACTGAGCCATCTGAAGGCCAATTCCTCCGCAATTCTCTGATCTTAAACTGAGCCACCTGAAGGCCAATTCCTCCCCAATTCTCTGTTATTAAACTAAGCCATCTGAAGGCCAATTCCTCCCCAATTCTCTGTTATTAAACTGAGCCATCTGAAGGCCAATTCCTCCCCAATTCTCTGATCCTAAACTGAGCCACCTGAAGGCCAATTCCTCCCCAACTCTCTGATCCTAAACTGAGCCATCTGAAGGCCAATTCCTCCCCAACTCTCTGATCCTAAACTGAGCCATCTGAAGGCCAATTCCTTTCCAATTCTCTGATCCTAAACTGCGCCATCTGAAGGCCAATTCCTCTCCAATTCTCTGATCCTAAACTGAGGCATCTGAAGGCCAATTCCTCCCCAATTCTCTGTTATTAAACTGAGCCATATGAAGGCCAATTCCTCCCCACGCTGCTGCGTCTTTAAGTGACATCTGCCTCTCCCCAGATCAGAGCAGTTATTTAGATCTTATCTTTGTCCTTTTTTCCATAACTATGACTTACGATCATAACCACAACTCTGTTGTCACACTTAAATCGTGCAGCATCACAGCGCAGAGAGAGAAGCCCTTTCAACTCATCTGAGCTGTTTTCCTGCCTCGCTCCAGCGCCCCAGGCCACATCCCTCCCATCCGTGTCCCTGTCCAAACCTCCCTTAAACGTCGCAATCGAACCGGCGTCCATCGCTTCCACCGGCAGCTCGTTCCACGCTCCCGCCGGCCTCTGACGGAGATCGCTGCGGCCTCTCCCCCACCCCACCAGCCTTGCTGTCCAGTTTGGCCAGCTTCGTTCACCACAACTACATCTGGGATCGATTTGATCCCCACCGCCATCGCCCGAACTTGCAGGCGCGGGACGAGGCCGCTCGGCCCGTCCGGTCCGCTCTGCCGTTTCATCATTGCCGGTCCATTCCCGTCGCTGCCCGTGACCGCGTGGGTTTCCTCCAGGATCCTCCCACAGTCCAACGACCCGGCGGTTGGGAGGGTTAACTGGTCATCGTAAGTGGCAGCGGTACAATGTAATACATGGTAAATATAGGGGAAGAGAATAAATCACTGTAAGTCTATATGTCTGTGTGTGAAATAGTTAAATTAAAGTCAGTAGCGGGAAAGTAGAAACAAAAAAGTGGCGAGGTGGTGTTCATAGATGGCAGAGGGGAAGCAGCTGTTCCTGAATCGCTGAGTGTGTGTCTTCAGGCTCCTGTACCTCCTCCCTGATGGTAACAGCTCCTTCCCCTCTGCCATCAGGGAGTGGGTACAGGGGCCTGAAGAGACACACTCAACGATTCAGGAACAGCTTCTTCCCCTCTGCCATCAGGGAGGAGGTACAGGAGCCTGAAGACACACACTCAACGATTCAGGAACAGCTTCTTCCCCTCTGCCATCAGGGAGGAGGTACCGGAGCCTGAAGACAAACACTCAACGATTCAGGAACAGCTTCTTCCCCTCTGCCATCAGGGAGGGGGTACAGGAGCCTGAAGACACACACTCTGCGATTCAGGAACAGCTTCTTCCCCTCTGCCATCAGGGAGGAGGTACAGGAGCCTGAAGACACACACTCAACGATTCAGAAACAGCTTCTTCCCCTCTGCCATCAGGGAGGAGGTACAGGAGCCTGAAGACACACACTCAACGATTCAGGAACAGCTTCTTCCCCTCTGCCATCAGGGAGGAGGTACCGGAGCCTGAAGACAAACACTCAACGATTCAGGAACAGCTTCTTCCCCTCTGCCATCAGGGAGGGGGTACAGGAGCCTGAAGACACACACTCTGCGATTCAGGAACAGCTTCTTCCCCTCTGCCATCAGGGAGGAGGTACAGGAGCCTGAAGACACACACTCAACGATTCAGGAACAGCTTCTTCCACTCCGCCATCAGGGAGGAGGTACAGGAGCCTGAAGACACACACTCAACGATTCAGGAACAGCTTCTTCCACTCCGCCATCAGGGAGGGGGTACAGGAGCCTGAAGACACACACTCAACGATTCAGGAACAGCTTCTTCCACTCTGCCATCAGGGAGGAGGTACAGGAGCCTGAAGACACACACTCAACAATTCAGGAACAGCCTCTTCCCCTCTGCCATCAGGGAGTGGGTACAGGGGCCTGAAGACACACACTCTGCGATTCAGGAACAGCTTCTTCCCCTCTGCCATCAGGGAGGAGGTACATGAGCCTGAAGACACACACTCAATGATTCAGGAACAGCTTATTCCCCTTTGCCATCAGGGAGTGGGTACAGGAGCCTGAAGACACAAACTCAGTGATTCAGGAACAGCTTCTTCCCCTCCGCCATCAGGGAGTGGGTACAGGAGCCTGAAGACACACACTCAACGATTCAGGAACAGCTCCTTCCCCTCTGCCATCAGGGAGGAGGTACAGGAGCCTGAAGACACACACTCAACGATTCAGGAACAGCTTCTTCCCCTCTGCCATCAGGGAGGAGGTACAGGAGCCTGAAGACACACACTCTGCGATTCAGGAACAGCTTCTTCCCCTCTGCCATCAGGGAGGAGGTACATGAGCCTGAAGACACACACTCAATGATTCAGGAACAGCTTATTCCCCTTTGCCATCAGGGAGGGGGTACAGGAGCCTGAAGGCCCACACTCAGCGATTCAGGAACAGCTTCTTCCCCTCTGCCATCAGGGAGGAGGTACAGGAGCCTGAAGACACACACTCAACGATTCAGGAACAGCTTCTTCCCCTCTGCCATCTGATTTCTGAATGGACATTGAACCCATGAACACTGCCCCACTACTTTATTTCTGTTTTTCCACTACATATTTTAACTCAACTATTAAATATACATACATGTATTTACTGAAATTCATTTTTTTCTCTCTCTGTCTCTCTCTCTCTCTGCTAGATTATGTATTGCTTTGAACTGTTGCTGCCAAGTTAACAAATCTCACGTCACGTGGCGGTGAGAATAAACCTGATTCCGATTCCGATTCTGGTCCGGCCGCAGGTTGACGGGACGGCACGGAATGGGTGAAGGGCCTGTTCCTGTGCTTCAGTGCTCTCTGAGTCTAGACAGAAATATCTAACTCAGACGCGTTTTCTTAAGACAGTTTATCTCTGCAATCTTCCACACGCGGCTGTACGGACACACGACTTCCTCTCCCTCATCTTTGCCCTGGTAGCTTATTTCTTACAGATAAAACTTTTGAAACTTTTGTGCTAAGCGCAGTCACTTCCAGTAGACACTGAACGCATTCTATTACCCTGAAACAAGTCACTCGCCCCCAACGCTGAACTGGTTGGTTCCCACAACCCACCGGACTCACTTTCATCACACGTTCCCGACACTTATTTATTTATCAGTAGCATTTCTTTCTTCGTGTCTTTGCACGGTTTGTTGTCTCTTAAAGACCGGTTGATCGCCCGTCTCGGTGGGGTCTTTCACCGATTATGTTACCGTTTTACCAAGTATGCCCGCATGAAAATGAATCTCAGGGTTGCGTACAAGTACTGCGCTCTTTGATAATTAATTTACCTTGAATGCCAAACAATGGCAAAAAAAACTCATAATTTCCATAAACACAAGAGATTCTGCAGAGGCTGGAAATCCAGAGCAACACACACACACACACACACTCACTCACTCACACACACACACACTCACTCACACACACACACACACACACACACACACACACACACACACACTCACTCACACACACACACACACACACACACACACACACACACACACACACACACACACACACACACACTCACACACACACACACACACTCACACACACACACACACACACACACACACACACACACACACACACACACACACACACACACACACACACACACACACACACACACACACACACACACACACACACACCTGAAGGAACTCAGCGGGTCAGGCAGCGTCTATGCAGACGAATAAACAGTCGACGCTCCAGGCAGAGACACTTCATCATGACTGGAAAGGAAGGGGGGAAGAAGCCAGAATAAGGAGGTGGGGGAGGGGAAAGAGATGACAAGCTGACAGGTGAGACCAGGTGAGGGGGGGAGTGGGAGGAGGACAAGGTGACAGGTGAGACCAGGTGAGGGGGAAGGTGGGTGGATGGGGGTGGGGGAGGAGGACAAGGTGCAGGTGAGACCAGGTGAGGGGGAAGGTGGGTGGGTGGGGGAGGGGGAGGAGGACAAGGTGACAGGTGAGACCAGGTGAGGGGGAAGGTGGGTGGGTGGGGGCGGGGAGGACCTGACAGGTGAGACCAGGTGAGGGGGAAGGTGGGTGGGTGGGGGAGGGGAGGACAAGGTGACAGGTGAGACCAGGTGAGACCAGGTGAGGGAAGAAGGTGGGTGGGTGGGGGAGGGGAGGACAAGGTGAGACCAGGTGAGGGGGGGAAGGTGGGTGGGTGGGGGTGGGGGAGGACAGGACAAGGTGACAGGTGAGACCAGGTGAGGGTGAAGGTGGGTGGGTGGGGGAGGGGGAGGAGGACAAGGTGCAGGTGAGACCAGGTGAGGGGGAAGGTGGGTGGGTAGGGGAGGGGGAGGAGGACAAGGTGACAGGTGAGACCAGGTGAGGGGGAAGGTGGGTGGGTGGGTGGGGGACGGGGAGAAGGACAAGGTGACAGGTGAGAGGTGAGACCAGGTGAGGGGGGGGAGCTCCAACCCTCAGTTAGCAACATTCTCCATTTAACAGCACTGAGGACCCATTGCCGGTGGGGGATCGGCCGAAATCGTGGCGGAGTCGACCAGAATGCGCGTTCTGTCCGTTGAAAAGCGGCGTGACGCCTTTGCACGTCCGCGTGCGGAGCGTCACAGAGTGAGTTCCTCTGCGGGGAACGGCAAGAGGCCTTCTCCCACAGAGCACCACAAGCTTTACATTATTCTGCACACTGAAAGGGGCAGACCCTGGGGAAATTACAGAGAGAGACATATCAGCTTCCCAGTGAATCTTTACAACTTTTTGGTGGGGGGGGGGGGGGGTAATATAGAACACGGCAAGTCCGGTCCACTCGCCCAGGGGAGGAGGAGACGCCGCAGTGGGGGAGGGGGCTCGCCCCGTCAGTGCCGCCCTTCAGTGGGAGGCGGGCTGGGCTGCGTTGCACGAGCGCGCGATAAGGAGTCCTGCGCCGTACGCACTCCGCGTGAGTTGGTCTCAGATGTCACACCCTCGTCCCGGAGGAATCTGGGGAATCCTCCGCCCGATGACGCAGGGGAGGCCACCTCAGTAAATATATTTAAGACAAGGTTGGGTAGGTTTTTGCATAGTAGGGGAACTGGGAGGTGGAGATGAGTCCAGGACCAGATCAGCCATGATCTTATTGAATGGCGGAGCAGGCTCGACAGGCCGGATGGCCGACTCCTGCTCCTGCTTCTTACGTTCCTATGAATTCCAGGATTGAATGGCCTGTCATATGAGGAGCGTTTGATGGCTCTGGGCCTGTATTCACTGGAATTCAGAAGAATGAGGGGTGACCTCACTGAAACCTATCAAATAGTGCAAGTCCCTGACAGAGTGGATGTGGAGAGGATGTTTCCTATAGTGGGGGAGTCTAGGACCAGAGTGCACAGATAGAGTGGATGTGGAGTGGATGTTTCCTATAGTGGGGGAGTCTAGGACCAGAGGGCACGGATAGAGTGGATGTGGAGAGGATGTTTCCTATAGTGGGGGAGTCTAGGACCAGAGGGCACAGATAGAGTGGACGTGGAGAGGATGTTTCCTATAGTGGGGGAGTCTAGGACCACAGGACACAGATAGTGTGGATGTGGAGAGGATGTTTCCTATAGTGGGGGAGTCTAGGACCAGAGGACACAGAGTGGATGTGGAGAGGATGTTTCCTTAGTGGGGGAGTCTAGGACCAGAGGACACAGATAGAGTGGATGTGGAGAGGATGTTTCCTATAGTGGGGGAGTCTAGGACCAGAGGACACAGATAGAGTGGATGTGGAGAGGATGTTTCCTATAGTGGGGGAGTCTAGGACCAGAGGACACAGATAGAGTGGATGTGGAGAGGATGCTTCCTATAGTGGGGGGAGTCTAGGACCAGAGGGCACAGATAGAGTGGACGTGGAGAGGATGTTTCCTATAGTGGGGGAGTCTAGGACCACAGGACACAGATAGTGTGGATGTGGAGAGGATGTTTCCTATAGTGGGGGAGTCTAGGACCAGAGGACACAGAGTGGATGTGGAGAGGATGTTTCCTTAGTGGGGGAGTCTAGGACCAGAGGACACAGATAGAGTGGATGTGGAGAGGATGTTTCCTATAGTGGGGGAGTCTAGGACCAGAGGACACAGATAGAGTGAATGTGGAGAGGATGTTTACTATAGTGGGGGAGTCTAGGACCAGAGGACACAGATAGAGTGGATGTGGAGAGGATTATTTCCTATAGTGGGGGAGTCTAGGACCAGAGGACACAGATAGAGTGGATGTGGAGAGGATTATTTCCTATAGTGGGGGGAGTCTAGGACCAGAGGGCACAGCCTCAGAGCAGAGGGGCGTCCTTTTAGAACGGAGATGAGGAGAAATCTGTTCAGCTGGAGGGTTGGTGAATCTGTGGAATTTGTTGCCACAGGCGGCTGGGGAGACCGATTCTTTATGTATATTTAAGGCAGAGGCTGATAGATTCTTGATTGGTCGGGGCATGAAGGGACATGGGGAGAAGGCAGGAGACTGGGGAAATGGATGAAACGGCAGACTGAGTGGGGCAAATGGCCTAATTCTGCTCCTTTATCTTGTGGACGGCTGTTCTGTTTGACTGATCGAGTTCTGAAACAAATGGTAACTGGCAACGAGTCGCTCTCGGCTGTAACTAACGACATCGCGTTTCAATCACTCGCGCATCTGAAGCTCCGGGATCAGTGGCAGTCTCCGTCAGGCCAGCAGTTAAATGAGCCGCCGGTTTCACGCCCTGCTGCTCGCTGAAAACTCTCTGAGCGCCCCAGCAAACATCGTCCACGGGAGCCAGCTCACGATCAACCATCTATCTCTCTGAGCGCCCCAGCAAACATCGTCCACGGGAGCCAGCTCACGATCAACCATCTATCTCACCGAGCGCCCCAGCAAACATCGTCCACGGGAGCCAGCTCACGATCAACCATCTATCTCACCGAGCGCCCCAGCAAACATCGTCCACGGGACCCAGCTCACGATCAACCATCTATCTCTCTGAGCGCCCCAGCAAACATCGTCCACGGGAGCCAGCTCAGGAGCAACGACCTGCGGTGATTTGATTCTCATCCTAGCCCGCTAGCGCAGGCCCCGCAGCCGACTCTGACCACTTTGAGACTGACCCCACTCTCCAGCGCCCGCCTTAGGCATTTCAAACGTGGATCTAAACGTTACGATAATCATCAGTGTCCTGTGCCACGTCTCTGTCTGTAACCTGTGAAGTTCTAACAAGCTCCTCAAAACTTCCGCCTCTCCCGTCCCTCGAAGCGACCCACGATCGTCACCTGCTGCTGACTGCCACTTCTTCCTCCATCAATGTTTCCCCTCACTGCGAGACGTTCGAGCCTCTCTTTCCCGGCGTACTGGCGTCCACGCCCATCTTTGAGGCGAGCGCTCCCGGGCTCGAACCCGGCCGGCAACTCGCACGCTTCCCATCCGTGCTGGGTTGAGTGTCGGGCTAGCGACTCGCCCTCATTAAAAATAAACAGAACAGACAAATGCTAAAGAAAACGGCAAGGCTGCTGCCCGACGTGCGGACAGAAGCAACAACCTTCCCTCGCTACGTATCCCAGAAGTTCCAGCTGCCGTCTCCCCAATATCAGCTCTCTTCTTGGCCCCGGTTCTTTCGCAAACCTTCCTCGTCTGTCACTCTGACCTTCCGCAATGTCTTCATCACTCTTCTCAAAACAAAATCGCATCTCTGCAGCTTTGAGTCCTCTTCGTCTGGCTCTGATATCGTCTGATCTTCACTCCCGCGTGCTAGTGTAGAATGAACAGAGTATTGTAACACTCTCAGCTTCGTGCCCAGAGAAATTATGTCATCCTTCAGTATCTTGGTCAAATGTGCAACCCCAGTCCTTCTCCTGATTTCAACCTCAGTCCTGCTGTCAGATGTCAGACGTTAACACACGAAGAGCTTGGGCCTGTACTCTCCTGACTCTCTCCAATGAGAAGCACTTGGGCCTGTACTCTCCTGACTCTCTCCAATGAGAAGCGCTTGGGCCTGTACTCTCCTGACTCTCTCCAATGAGAAGAGCTTGGGCCTGTACTCTCCTGACTCTCTCCAATGAGAAGCGCTTGGGCCTGTACTCTCCTGACTCTCTCCAATGAGAAGCGCTTGGGCCTGTACTCTCCTGACTCTCTCCAATGAGAAGCGCTTGGGCCTGTACTCTCCTGACTCTCTCCAATGAGAAGCGCTTGGGCCTGTACTCTCCTGACTCTCTCCAATGAGAAGAGCTTGGGCCTGTACTCTCCTGACTCTCTCCAATGAGAAGCGCTTGGGCCTGTACTCTCCTGACTCTCTCCAATGAGAAGCACTAGGGCCTGTACTCTCCTGACTCTCTCCAATGAGAAGAGCTTGGGCCTGTACTCTCCTGACTCTCTCCAATGAGAAGAGCTTGGGCCTGTACTCTCCTGACTCTCTCCAATGAGAAGAGCTTGGGCCTGTACTCTCCTGACTCTCTCCAATGAGAAGAGCTTGGGCCTGTACTCTCCTGACTCTCTCCAATGAGAAGCACTTGGGCCTGTACTCTCCTGACTCTCTCCAATGAGAAGCGCTTGGGCCTGTACTCTCCTGACTCTCTCCAATGAGAAGCACTTGGGCCTGTACTCTCCTGACTCTCTCCAATGAGAAGCGCTTGGGCCTGTACTCTCCTGACTCTCTCCAATGAGAAGAGCTTGGGCCTGTACTCTCCTGACTCTCTCCAATGAGAAGCGCTTGGGCCTGTACTCTCCTGACTCTCTCCAATGAGAAGCGCTTGGGCCTGTACTCTCCTGACTCTCTCCAATGAGAAGCGCTTGGGCCTGTATTCTCCTGACTCTCTCCAATGAGAAGCGCTTGGGCCTGTACTCTCCTGACTCTCTCCGATGAGAAGAGCTTGGGCCTGTACTCTCCTGACTCTCTCCAATGAGAAGCGCTTGGGCCTGTACTCTCCTGACTCTCTCCAATGAGAAGCGCTTGGGCCTGTACTCTCCTGACTCTCTCCGATGAGAAGCGCTTGGGCCTGTACTCTCCTGACTCTCTCCAATGAGAAGCGCTTGGGCCTGTACTCTCCTGACTCTCTCCAATGAGAAGCACTTGGGCCTGTACTCTCCTGACTCTCTCCAATGAGAAGCACTAGGGCCTGTACTCTCCTGACTCTCTCCAATGAGAAGAGCTTGGGCCTGTACTCTCCTGACTCTCTCCAATGAGAAGAGCTTGGGCCTGTACTCTCCTGACTCTCTCCAATGAGAAGCACTTGGGCCTGTACTCTCCTGACTCTCTCCAATGAGAAGCGCTTGGGCCTGTACTCTCCTGACTCTCTCCAATGAGAAGCGCTTGGGCCTGTACTCTCCTGACTCTCTCCAATGAGAAGCGCTTGGGCCTGTATTCTCCTGACTCTCTCCAATGAGAAGCGCTTGGGCCTGTACTCTCCTGACTCTCTCCAATGAGAAGCGCTTGGGCCTGTACTCTCCTGACTCTCTCCAATGAGAAGAGCTTGGGCCTGTACTCTCCTGACTCTCTCCAATGAGAAGCACTTGGGCCTGTACTCTCCTGACTCTCTCCAATGAGAAGCACTTGGGCCTGTACTCTCCTGACTCTCTCCAATGAGAAGAGCTTGGGCCTGTACTCTCCTGACTCTCTCCAATGAGAAGAGCTTGGGCCTGTACTCTCCTGACTCTCTCCAATGAGAAGCGCTTGGGCCTGTACTCTCCTGACTCTCTCCAATGAGAAGCACTTGGGCCTGTACTCTCCTGACTCTCTCCAATGAGAAGCGCTTGGGCCTGTACTCTCCTGACTCTCTCCAATGAGAAGAGCTTGGGCCTGTACTCTCCTGACTCTCTCCAATGAGAAGCACTTGGGCCTGTACTCTCCTGACTCTCTCCAATGAGAAGCGCTTGGGCCTGTACTCTCCTGACTCTCTCCAATGAGAAGCGCTTGGGCCTGTACTCTCCTGACTCTCTCCAATGAGAAGAGCTTGGGCCTGTACTCTCCTGACTCTCTCCAATGAGAAGAGCTTGGGCCTGTACTCTCCTGACTCTCTCCAATGAGAAGAGCTTGGGCCTGTACTCTCCTGACTCTCTCCAATGAGAAGAGCTTGGGCCTGTACTCTCCTGACTCTCTCCAATGAGAAGCGCTTGGGCCTGTACTCTCCTGACTCTCTCCAATGAGAAGCGCTTGGGCCTGTACTCTCCTGACTCTCTCCAATGAGAAGCGCTTGGGCCTGTACTCTCCTGACTCTCTCCAATGAGAAGAGCTTGGGCCTGTACTCTCCTGACTCTCTCCAATGAGAAGCACTTGGGCCTGTACTCCCTGGAGCTTCGAAAAATTTCATTGAGACCTACCGAATGTTGAAAGGACTCGATAGGGTGGGTGTGGAGAGGATGTCTCTTCGGGGGGGGGGGGGGTATCCAGAACTAGAGGGCACAACCTCAAAACCCCTTGGAACAGAGGCAAGGAGGAATTCTTTTAGCCACAAGAGAAGTGGATCTGCGGAATGCTCTGGCACAGCCTGCGGTGGAGGCCAAGCCCGTGAGTATATTGAAGGCAGAAGATGGTCGTCTCCCGATCAGTCGGGGCATCAAAGGCCGGAAGGCAGGTGTGCGGGGTCCAGCGGGGGTCCGGGATCAGCCGTGATAGAGTGGCGGAGCAGACTCGAAGGTCTGAACGGCCTGATTTTGCTCCTGCGTCTCAAGGTCACCGTGCTCCCAAAGTAACTGAAGTTCCAAGTTCGCTTGATCGCTTCGTTGCCCGCATTCAGTTCCCACTTCTGTCTTTCTTCCTCCTTCGGGACAACCGCACACTGTGCCTTCTTGCAGCCGATGGTGATCAGAATGCCGACCACAACAAAAAAAAATGGACTTTCCTTCCGATCTCCTGCCTCTCACCTTAAGCCGACACCCGCTGGCCCGTGGGCAACAGCCCTGCCAAGGGCCAACAGTCGCCACGGGACAGGGAAGCCAACGCAGGCTTTCCCGTCGCTCGGCAAAACCAAGATGCTTCAAGCAGGCTGACCTCCTCCGCACCTTCCGAAGTACAAAAGGCGTCGGTCGGGGCGGTGACCAGAAACTTCCGCAGTTGTCGGGCTTATCTGGCGTTACCGACCTCGACGATACCCGAGTGTGCTTCCTCCATGGCCACATCGACCCCTGCCACTGCCCTGTCGACAAGAGGCCGCTGAGTGCATGCTGGCAGTCTTTTCTGCTGCCGACGTGGCGCTCCGACGTATCGTCCGTTCAGCGACGCTCTTCTGCACGCCGATGTCCGCACGCAGGAAATGTACTCCGTTAGGCACAGGGGTACGTTCAGCCAGAGACTGTTAGACACAGGGGTACGTTCAGCCAGAGACCGTTAGACACAGGGGTACGTTCATCCAGAGACCGTTAGACACAGGGGTACGTTCAGCCAGAGACCGTTAGACACAGGAGTACGTTCAGCCAGAGACCGTTAGGCACAGGGGTACGTTCAGCCAGAGACCGTTAGACACAGGAGTACGTTCAGCCAGAGACCGTTAGGCACAGGGGTACGTTCAGCCAGAGACCGTTAGACACAGGAGTACGTTCAGCCAGAGACCGTTAGACACAGGGGTACGTTCATCCAGAGACCGTTAGACACAGGAGTACGTTCAGCCAGAGACCGTTAGGCACAGGGGTACGTTCAGCCAGAGACCGTTAGACACAGGAGTACGTTCAGCCAGAGACCGTTAGGCACAGGGGTACGTTCAGCCAGAGACCGTTAGGCACAGGGGTACGTTCAGCCAGAGACCGTTAGACACAGGGGTACGTTCAGCCAGAGACCGTTAGGCACAGGGGTACGTTCAGCCAGAGACCGTTAGGCACAGGGGTACGTTCAGCCAGAGACCGTTAGACACAGGGGTACGTTCAGCCAGAGACCGTTAGACACAGGAGTACGTTCATCCAGAGACCGTTAGGCACAGGGGTACGTTCAGCCAGAGACCGTTAGACACAGGGGTACGTTCAGCCAGAGACCGTTAGACACAGGAGTACGTTCAGCCAGAGACCGTTAGACACAGGGGTACGTTCAGCCAGAGACCGTTAGACACAGGAGTACGTTCAGCCAGAGACCGTTAGGCACAGGGGTACGTTCAGCCAGAGACCGTTAGACACAGGAGTACGTTCAGCCAGAGACCGTTAGGCACAGGGGTACGTTCAGCCAGAGACCGTTAGGCACAGGGGTACGTTCAGCCAGAGACTGTTAGACACAGGAGTACGTTCAGCTAGAGACCGTTAGGCACAGGAGTACGTTCAGCCAGAGACTCATTCCACCGAGATGTAACACTGAGCGTCATAGGAAGTCATTCCTGCCTGTGGCCATCAAACTTTACAACTCCTCCCTCGGAGTGTCAGACACCCTGAGCCAATAGGCTGGTCCCGGACTTATTTCCACTTGGCATGATTTACTTATTATTATATAATTATTTCTGGTTTTATATTGCTATATCTCTGCACTATTCTCGGTTGGCGCGACTGTAACGAAACCCAATTTCCCTCGGGATCAATAAAGTCTGTCTGTCTGTCCGAAAGCGTCCCGCGGCGCTGGCACCCTTCAACCCCCCCGCATTCACCCGCCACTTTGCCCTACGTCCCTCCACCCTCCAGATCTACACGCCCTCCCCCCCCCGTCCCTCGCGGCGGACATTCCGCATCGCGGTCCGCCAGTGCGGGGGGGGGGGCGACCGCACGGGATCGGGGGGGAGTTGGGAGACTCCGGCAGCTCCGTCGTGGGCGCCAAGGCACCTTCAAAAAGGTGTGAACCCATGAACGCTTATTCCTTGGTTATCTTCCTGCACTACTTACTCAATTTAATCTCTTTATCAATTTCTTACTCCAATTTATAGTTTTACAACTCTGCACTGCAAGGCACTGCTGCTGCTGCTGCGAAAACAACAAATTTCACACTTTTACACCGGTGACGTCAAACCCGACTCTGCATCTCCAGGGCTGGGGAGAGATGCCCTTCAAACGAGCAAGGTTAGCATTAAAGAAAAGACTTCCGAAAATCTCTCTTCAAATCCATTTTCCTCAACGCCATCTGCCTCGCGCAAGCCGCCAAGAGCACGTTTTCCAGGGGGCGCCACCTTCGCCTAGCGGTTAGCGCAACGTCATCACAGCTCGGGGCGTGGGATTTTCAGTTCCCCCCCCACCCCCCGGGGTGCCCCGATTTCCTCCCACAGCCCGAGCTGGTTAATCAGTCAGTGTAAATTGGCCCGTGATTAGGTTAGGGTTAAATTCAGTGAGGGGCCGGGTGCTGCTGGGAGGGCCTGTTCCATTCTGTATCTCCAAGTTAATTGATTAACCAGTCGATCAGCTTCTGGCGTCCTCGCTGCCCCAGTCGCTGGTCTCACCAGCTTTTTCACAGTCTCCTGACGACTTCTGAAGTGCATTTTGGGGATCTGATACAAGCGTCCCTCAACCCTGCTGACTCCTGCGATCCCCAAAATGCCCTGAAAAAATTCGTCAAGCAGCCAAGTGAGTAGACAATAGACAGTAGGTGCAGAAGTAGGCCATTCAGCCCTTCTAGCCAGCTCCACCATTCACTGTGATCATGGCTAATCATCCACAATCAGTACCCCGTTCCTGCCCTCTCCCCATACCCCTTGACCCCACTATCTATAAGAGCTCTATCTAACTCTCTCTTGAATGCATCCAGAGACTTGGCCTCCACTGCCTTCTGGGGCAGAGCATTCCACATATCCACCACTCTCTGGGTGAAAAAGTTTTCCCGCATCTCTGTTCTAAATGGCCTACCCCTTATTCTTAAACTGTGGCCTCTAGTTCTGGACTCGCCCATCAGCGGGAACATGCTTCCTGCCTCCAGCGTGTCCAATCCCTTAATAATCTTATATGTTTCAATCAGATCCCTTCTCATCCTTCTAAATTCCAGTGTATACAAGCCCAGTCGCTCCAATCTTTCAACATATGACAGTCCCGCCATTCCGGGAATTAACCTTGTGAACCTACGCTGCACTCCCTCAATAGCAAGAATGTCCTTCCTCAAATTTGGAGACCAAAACTGCACACAATACTCCAGGTGGGGTCTCACCAGGGCCCTGTACAGCTGCAAAAGGACCTCTTTACTCCTATACTCAATTCCTCTTGTTATAAAGGCCAGCATGCCATTAGCTTTCTTCACTGCCTGCTGTACCTGCACGCTTGCTTTCATTGACTGATGTACAAGAACACCTAGATCTCGTTGTACTTCCCCTTTTCCTAACTTGACTCCATTTAGATAGTAATCTGCTTTCCTGTTCTTCCCACCAAAGTGGATAACCTCACATTTATCCACATTAAACTGCATCTGCCATACATTTGCCCACTCACCCAACCTGTCCAAGTCACCCTGCATTCTCATAACATCCTCCTGACATTTCACACTGCCACCCAGCTTTGTGTCATCAGCAAATTTGCTAATGTTACTTTTAATCACTTCATCTAAATCATTAATGTATATTGTAAACAGCTGCGGTCCCAGCACCGAA